>NW_009188397.1:17679-117512 GCF_000690835.1 Fulmarus glacialis | reverse complement strand
CTGGTAAGGTTGAGGTGAGGGAGGCTGGGTGGGGGTTTGCCTGGCACGCCGAGCAGGGACCTGTGTCCATTCCCCCCCATCTTCTGGGTCCCCTCCTTTTACTTCATGCTTTCATTCTCTTCTACGGCATGGTTCCGTCTGCCAGAATGCTTCTCCTATACCACCTGCTGTTCCTGTTGCCTCCTACCATCGGCCAAGAAGTTATATCACAGGAAGCTGGTGCAGAGAGCAGAGAGTGAAACACACTGAGCTTATAACTGACAAGGGACTAGAACTGTAACTGAGATTCAAAAAAACCCTTTTTTTGAGGCACATGTTCTTTCAATTTCTAAGTATCTTTTTGTGAAAATGGATGCTTTTCACAAACACACAAAAATATTTTGTAAAAGAAAAGAAAATCCAAACAATAATTTTCTCATTAAAAATAGTTGGGACAGAAATCTCAGTCACCTCTACTCTGGTATTTTGAGAAAATGCAATCTTTCTTTATTCAGGTGTGATTTACTTAGAGAAAGATAAAATAAAAAAATATAGCTTTCAGTGTCCTGTGTTTCCACTACCCATACTTCACACTATGGGGAACATTAGTGTGAAATCCTTCCAGGTAAGAATCCAGCTTCTGTACTTCATGGATGTACAGAAGTGCAACCTACAGAACATCAAGTGTAGAGGCCATCAGCCTCTTATTTTAATGGATCACTCTGAGAAAATTCATTCTGTGGAACGTTTTTCCTAAATTAATTTTTGCTGAGACATCTATCCAATTCAACCTGTTAAGTTGTGAGTGGATTTGTATTTGGCCTACTAAGATATTAAATTAATAATCATATTAACTAAGTAATTTTTCCTAACCTAAGTTCCATAATACTAAATTCTTATATTGTGTACCAAAAAACATTTTCTTTTCTTCCAGGAATTTTTTAAGTATCACATCTTGGGTTTCCGAAAAAAAGTGTTAAGTACTAAATTATGCTGAACTTTTCATTAAAAGACTGAAAGTTCTTTCTAATAGCATTACAACTGCAATATATGTAAATTCTACTTTTGTTTGAAACTTTAGCTTCATAAGAAAGAAATCTGAAGACTCAGGTATTTCAGATGAAACTGAGAGATTTGAAAGCCAAAGAAAATATAGCTGCTCTATTTCCAGTCCTCTTGGTACAGTGAAAGCACTTTATTGCCAGCCCAACAACTTGATATAATCCTAAACTGCAGAGGTATGGACCATAGATTATTATTGCTGCTGCATGGATCAAAGGTTGCTGGTAAGATGAAAATCAATTTTTCTGTATACATATGAAACATCTAGGGGAATGGTAAATAGTAACATTAAAGAATTTTAACAGTCATTTAATGTGTTGGGATTTATCTCATTTACCTCATTTATCTCCTCTTGAGTGGTGCAGTGTTGGAAATGCTGTGACAGTTCTTCCTCATATTTATCGGCTTTGGAGCTCCAGTTAATGTTATCATACTCAAATCTAGCAAGTTCTTGCTTCAGATTCTTTACAGAAACATTCAAGCAATTCTAAACAGGGAATAGACAAAGAAACTTGTCAAACTCAGGAAATGTATTGATTTAACCAATCTAAAATGAAGATCATTTTGAGGCAGAACATGTCAGTCACAATGGGCTAGAGTAAACTACTAAACCTCCACTGTAACGAGAGCAAGTACATAGCAGTTTCAATCACTAGTAGTCTGAGGAGCAGTTTTGGGTCAAAGTCACAACTCACACATGGTGTCTTCTCTGAGCAAAGATGAAGTGGCCTACTCTAGTCCTTTACCACCCCGAGATTAACTCCTTTCTGCTGTCAATCAATTTATGGAGTCTGAAGAGCAGACTGGCAATGTGGATAATCTAGGCAGGTCATAAGGGAATGTCTTGCTTTCTCCCTAGTAAATGAATACAGGGTAATGACAATCCTGCCCTGAATAAATAACTCCTTTCTAAAATTATATCCATTTTGCCATGCAAATCAGTCTGGAATCCACTAATAAGGTAACACTGTTGTTATATTTCCTTTTTGTTCTTTTGTTATCCTTTCTTTATAGGAGAATAAATATGCAAAGCAACCTTTACAAAGTAGCAGGAGTCTAATATATAGATGTGGCATTCAAGAAAATCACCAACAGGGCCTTGAACTGCACAAAGAATACTAGAGAACAGAAAGTTGTGCTTTTTTTTTCCAAGCGCTGATATTTTAAGATTAATTTCCTCCCTATTTCAAATCTATTTCAATGTTTTCCAGAGTAAGATCTGTTCACAGACCATTAAAAATTAAAAAATGATTTCAAAGAAATTAATTTTTCTTTTCTCTTGGCAAAAGCAATTCATAATGTAACTACTGAAGAATAAGTTTCATAATTCCTGGGTGTTTCATTTAATTTGATGGCTGTATATATCTGCAAACTCTAAAAGTAGAAATCTAAAAACTATCAACTATTTTACATTTTATGTTTTGCTTTCTTTTAAAAGGATCTTAAAGCTCTGTATTTATTTTTCTCAGAGTATTAACACATTTTTGTACATCTAAAAGTCAGTCAGATAGCTCCAATAATCTTCTTTCACATTTATTCTTGATTTCACAAATCATTCTAGTTCTACTCACAGGTTGCTGCATTGCAGACAAGATATCCACTCCCTGGGTAATAAGCAGTTTATACAGCTGTCTGATATGTGCATGTTTCTCCTGCGCATTCACAAGGTAGGCTTTAGCATAGTGCACATTTTCAGGGTCCTCACATATTTCAGGAATATCCAGTTCTCCTGATTTTGATAGATATTCCAGCTGGAATGTGTTAAAACGAAAATCAGTGTGTGTTTAAAATACTGCGAAAGGAAGCTTACAATTCCTTCCTTACCCATAATGTGTTACCCTAAACTTTGTTGATGTGGGTTTAAGTACTTAAATTTAGGTTCAGATCTGAATTTTAAATTCTCCAAATGTCATGCAGTTTTAGATCCAAAATTTTAATTCTGATCACCAGGTGGGTTAATGCTGATTTTTTTGGGAAAAAAAAGACAGGCACCAAAACCAAAAAGAGTTTAACTGCAACGGGAAGAAGGTATATTTTAAAAGATTATACTCACTTCTTTTTTAATGTGATGGAATTTGACTGTCTTGTTGAAAATCTCATCGTATTCTGTCATTGTGTCCTTTACTGTTTGATGGAGATGAATAAGCTCACTTATTCTTTCAGAATTCTCTTTCACAGGAAATCCTTTCTGGCTTGGCAATTCTAATAATTTTATCAGGTACTCAAGTTCAGCATTCAGTTGCTAGCAAAAAAGCAGAAGTTACTCAAATTACATAAATATATTTGCAAGTTTTCCCTTACATTTGATGAAATAACAACCTAACAATGGTAAAGTGCATTAGGGAAAAATCAGTGCCATGCTCTTTAAAACACTCTCCACATACTTTACTTTTTGCTAAGCATGAATCTCAGCTATCACCCAGAAACAGCCTTCGATCAAAACAAGTCAAATAACTTGTAGGGGAATGGCAGACTGAATTGCTAAAACTCAGAGACAGTATTCAGAGGACATAGGAAGCTCAGTATGACATACCTCAGCCTCTGACCAGCTCTAACTCAAAAGCATGAAGCTGGTACTCTCCTTGTACTTCCACCACCCCAATGCTTGTGTGTCACTTTAATACGCAGCTAACACCGCTCAAAAGATTCTCTGGACACTGAAGCTAAAATGTCTTCTCCCTTACCTTATAAACACACACAAACCCTTCCTTCTGGAAAAGTAATGTAACACCGTGACCCCAGACATTCTGTCTGGGGTCAATGTGAATGTGAATCTTTATTGTACCAAAAAGAGCTTTTGATCCACCATGCACCTCAGTAGCTTGCTTTCTCACCTGATACTGTGGTTTCATTTGATTAAAGTTTTTTTGTAGTTCCAAAACAATAAAAAGGTCACTTTCAAGGTCAACTGTTGTTGCAAGCTGGAGTGCCTCTTGAAGAACCTCTAATCCATGGGTAGTCTAAAAGATAACCAAACAGTTCAGTGTTTCTATCTGTAGTAAATTTAAAAAAAAATACTAAACTCAGATCAAAATTTGTAACAAGAACCTTCCCCAAACCAGACACCCAAATGCTGTCAGTAAATGTCATTAAAAGTTTACTAGTTTAAAAAAAAAAACAAACAAAAAACCAAAACAAAAAAAAAAGAGCGATTCTGTAGTTAAGATGACTAATTTTTTTTTTTTTTTAAACTATAAACCTCTCTGTCTCAAATCCCCTGACTGACAAGGGTGATAGGAAATCTTTAAGACAGTGTGCAAAAATGATTCAGACACTGAGATCGGAGGACCCATACATGCAGTGTATTTACTGTGATAACAGATATCCTGGTTTAGTGATAAGTTGCACTAGACAAACAGCAGCTACAAACCTCTGGTTCTGCTGCTAGCCTAGCTAGTGTTGCTTTTAAGGAACACTGCACGCTGTCCCTATGCCAAGGAGGTTTCAGTCCTCTTTCCATATGAACATGGTTGGACTTGATTTCAGTAACTATTAGGACAGAGTTTAGTTTAGTAACTATTAAGTCACAACAAAATGGTGCTTTTTTAAAAAAAACAAACAAAAAACTAAAGCACTGCTAGTATAGTATATAGACTTGATTAAAACTTAAAATCTGAAATGGGGACTTGGACTTGTATGTGTTTGAATAAGGGCAAAAAAGACCAAAAACATTTCATGTTTCTTGATGACTATCTGAATGACAGAATAGACTATGGAGAAGTATCTTACTGATCATCTCTCTTTCTTAAATGATACCTATAATAGTTGATGAGAGAGTCACAGACTAATAGCAATCTAAAAATGTTTGCCACAGTTGCTTTCTTCCTAGCTATTTTACTTACAACTTTTAGTTGTTCTTTAAATATCCGGCACTGTTGTTTGATGGGTCTTACTTGAGTATTTTTAAAATTCCAGATTGCCCAAAGATCGGTCAGCTCTTTCTTTTCTTTACTCAGATTAACAATAATATCTTCTGTTACTCGTACAGATTTTTCCGCTTTTAATATTAAACTCTCATTTACCTGGCAAATAAACAGACATTTTTTTTTCCACATATAAAATATGAGTTTTTATAAAATACAATTAAAACCTCATAATAGTAAGCTTTGTTGAGACTTCAATAAAAACCAACTATTTGAGGATAACTTCTTTGAAAATTTCTGGTACTCTAGGTGTCTTTAAATATACTGTTCTCTTAGAAATAGGCATATAGATCAACAGAATTTGCATACTGAGGACATGGCTAACGTTAAACTTTAAAACCTAGAACTTTAAAACCAGGTCAGTATGACTGAATTATTGTCATCTGATGGCTATTTAATGCTCATACAAAATAAAGTCATTTCAGAATAGACAGAACTACCCAAAATGGCCTTTTGGGGAATAGCAACTGGAAAGTGAAGTGGATGAAGAAAAGGCCACTCCTTTGTGCTGATAACCAAAACAGCACCAAAGCATGGGAGTGATAAAGTGTTCAGCATTTGAACATTTGGTGGTTTTTTCTCTTTTTAACAGAGTCCATATCAGAAACATCAGAAAACTAGGTAATGCTGTTTCTGCTTTTCCCGTTTCAGAATTTTTCTTTTAAGAAAAGTTGTGTTCATAAATTACTTGTATGATCCTTATCTTCCAGATACTTAAAAGCTACAACCTAAGAATATCATGGGAACAGAGTAGCAGAAAATATGATGGCAACATACTTTCAGGTCTTTAGAGACATAATATCTCTAGAATATATGTTTATAGAATATAGAAGATATGTTTAGACTTTAAGTGACTGCAGTGCAACCTCATATTCACACATATTCAGCTTGCCTTTACACTGACTATCTTATCTGTGCCTGGCTGCATCCAGCTGTGACAGCACACACTTTAGTCCACACTAACTGCCTGAGCACTTTCCCTCCTTAAGTAGATTTTTCCAGCTCATCTTGCATGCTGCTGTATGTTATCAACACCAACTCCCCCTTCTCACCCTAATGTAATTGCTCCCTAGTCTGTCCTATAAAAACATAAAGAACAGCTGGGTATCCAGGCTGTCTACATTAATTGGGATCACTTTAGGAGTGGTGCCTTAGGAAATGATTGCACATCTCAAATGATCATCTCATGAAGGAGTGCTGGAAAATTAGATAGGGATGCCTAGGCAGTGCAGCTGAACCCAAGACAGAACGTAAAGACACCAGGAAAGATTATCTGTAAGGAAGTAGCTCTAGCACTCTTCTTTAGAAGAACTTCATACACTTACTTAATAAAGACTGCCTCTTAGTGGAAGTAAAATAAACTTAATACTGTACTTGCATATATACTGCTTTCCAACATGAACAAGACAGATATGTGCATGTATTATATTCATATGCATGTACTGGATCATTTATCAAGGGCTCTGTCATTGTTAATCACAAAATTATTTATATTACTTATAATGCCATTACCACTTAAATAATACTTTCATATTTTATAAGTATATAGCAGCATTAGTCCCTTTAAAACTAGGTACTGGAGAAATCACAATCCACCAGTCACAGAACTAGTATTAGTCCTCATTACAGGCAAACATCAAATATTCAATATGGTTTACCAGATTATACTCACCATATTTATCAAATTAACAAAATTGCAACCCATATTTTGGGTGGAAAAAATTTTCTTTATAGCCTTTTGCCACTGTGTATTAGCTGACTCCATTGCAATTTTATTTTCAGCCTCCCTGTTTGTTTGTAGTGGTTCTGATCTATAAAATTCCTTCAGATTTTGAATATCATCATTCACCTACAGAAAGACATAAAATAAGCATCAAAAAACAAATAAAAAATTAAGCTGCTATAATCAGAAGGTATACAGACATGGTAAAACTGAATAGAAGCCTCTGAATCTTTCCAGGTTTTAAGATCTATCATCTCCCTAAAATCTGTACAAATACTAAATAATAAAAAAGTTTTAAATAAACTGTTAACCAGTAGATGGCAAGCAGACAGGTGACAGCAATTTGTTCAATTTCTGTCACATATCATTACATGGATATTATATACCAGTGTATCAATGCAATGATTTTCACAGATCTGTTTAATATGAAGTAACTGAAGTTAGCAATCATCGGAAGTAGACGCAATCCATTTTTTTGGCAGTTTATCTTCAAATAAATAAATCCCTATGGCTAATTTTATTTGATAGGCTCCATTGTGTCCTCAATTTCTTTCTAAATATAAAATAACAACAGTGTTGTAGAATCTTAAAACAAGCATTACATCAAAATGAAAATTAACTGCCCTGGGCACCATTAGCATAGCTACCAAAATTATGTTGGTAATGAATTGATTATGATTTCAGCTAGAGAGAGCTGTTTTGTATTTAATTTTTAAACCCTTTGAGATGAATTAGCACTTCAGTGGAAGTAATGCAAGACAGTGATAAATATCTATATATTACAGTATGATAAATATATATCAATATATTATGTGACATATTTTTAAAATTATATGAAGCAAAATCAGTAAATTTAAGAGTTGGAGTACATATACATAAGCATTTTTATTATGTATATAACGAGAGAGAGCATGTGTGAAGGAGAAAAAGTAAAAATTCAATAATAATACTTCCTACAATAGTGATTTAAATCAGTAGAAAATCTGTACATAGACTAGCCATTATGCTGACGCAAGTTCAATTATCAGGCCTGCTTGCCCTGATGGAACAGATCTCCTTTAAAGTAGAAAGGAGCTTACAAAGACCTGCAGTGCTTCCATGGCACAGCATCTACAGGATTTGTCTTAGCTGGCTAAAAGCACATTTTTCACCAAGATTTTCACAGTCTAGTTAGAGAATAAATAAGTAATCTGTACCTCCATAGCTGACTTTAAAAAGGCCACATAAGTTTCTAGAATTTCTAGTTTTGAACTAATATTTTTTTCAATTTTTTTCAGTGCTTCATTCAGAAAGTCAGTTCTGCTAGAAAAAGCTGCCACCTGCTCAGGTTCAAACTCTTCCATAACTTTGATGATTCTCTCAGCTGCTTCCAGTTCATGTGATGTTTCCTTTGAGGGTACAAGCATAGAACAATATGCATAATGACTGAAAAGGACTTGTGAATATTGATATCACATTGTTAATTTTCACTAGTATTACTCTCTTATGTATAATTCAATTACTTAGCTGAAGAAGAGTTCATAATGGACATTATATGCTGAAAATAACCCTTTCTTTCCTGTAATATTTTGACACCAAAAACTACGGATGTAGTTATTAAAATAGTTATTATGAATGGAAAAAAAAAGTAAGAATCTCAGTATTCAGATTAAGTAAACCACTTCACAGTGTAAGAATGAAAAAAAAAAATCAGAAACATTCCATATGGGAACACCAATAGCTAGAACTGATACAATTCCTTCAATAAATAGTATAGCCCAATTTTCTGAACTGATTCTTTTGAGTCTAAATCCCTCTTAGCTGCTTGTCTGATACTCAATTCTCATAGAAGAACTCAGTGTCCACTCTACAGTAAGGCTCCAGAAGCACTGGGTCCTCATAAGGCCACTGCTATAATTGTTTTATGGTCTGTCCTTGTAGCACTTTGCCTTATGGATCTTAGTTCCACTCATGCCTTCATTCTTGAATCAATAATTGCTTCCTAGCTCCAGACTAGTCCCTACCCATCAAGCTAGACTGCCCTGCATTCCAACCCATGTTCTTGCATGCAGCAAATCTGCAGAAGTCAGATGGAGATCAAATAGTGGGTCATATCTGTTACTGCATCAACTGCTCAGACCCAGAAGAGTCACAGTATGCTGTCCGAGCAAGAGCTGAGTTGCTAACATTTTCCATGTTTCAGCTGGGATACTGGTTTTCAGATTCACTGCCTTAACTCATAGCTTCAAATATCTGTGTCTATGTGCTTACCTGCTTTTGTATATTTACCTCCATACCACTTAGCATATCTACTGGCATTCAGTCAAGAGTGCAAACTCTAGCATATCACAATCCACAGAAAGAATAGGTAGGAGAGGTTACTATTGTCAGGGCAGATTTTAGACTGCAACAAAAAAAGGTAACACCCTGGCATGCAAAAATTTTGCATAAAAGACACTAAAAACTATTATACAGTCTTGTGGAACAAAAAGGGGCTCTTGCTCATCTGCTGAACTTTTAATATTCTTACTGTGTGTTCACCAGAATTTCCTTAAAGTGAATTTTATTTCCACAGACACTGTACAGATCCAGCTCTTGTTGCTGGAAAAAAACTGTTGCCTGAAACAAAAAAAAACCTCCAAAGGAGTAATATAGTTTTAAGAACTCCTAAACCATAGAATACTCCTAAAACATATACTGCCATGTTGCTCAGTTTAGCCATGAAATACGCACTTGTGTCAAGACAATGGAGAGGATTCAACTGGTTTTAAGCCACTTTCAGACACTGCAGCACTGCTACGGGAGTTGGAAAGGCCCCGAATGTGACTTAAAAATAGCCTCATCTGTGTTACAGAGCTAAGTGCTGCAGTGCTTTCATACCATGGCTGCATTCCCAACACAACCAACAGATATCTGATGGCAACCTCACAGCCCCCTTCAAAGTTTCTCCACCTGGGAACTACATTTTTCTGTTTTGCTGATTCATCCCTTTTATTTGGTGTAATAAACCATGAGAGTTTTCTGTGCCTCTGGCTGCCTAGACAATTTTTAAACTTGCTAGGAGTAGCAATCCACATTTGAAGAGTCTTCCTATCAAGGGTTGATACTGGGATCTTGAGGTAGTAGCAAATAACATGAGATAGAGACAGTGGGGATAAGCAATGATATAAGAAGAACTGTCTTGTAATATTATCTATGGTTTTGTTCATTAACTACAGTTTTAAACTAAACTATAGACCTGTTTTCTTTCCAAGAATACATAAGAAACTCTCAGTCTCTCACCTTATTTAGAATTGCATACAACATGCATTTTTTTCTAAGAGTACTTAACATTATTAAAGCTTCTTTTTTTTTTTTACCTTAGTTTGTTTAGCCAGTTCAAGGTGTTTGTTCAAAACTCTTTCCGACTCGCACAAATATGAACCAATCTCCATACCAACTGCAAGCATCGGGGTGATTTTTTTAATCGACTGCGATACCTTTATTTGAAAGCATCATTTTTATATTGTTAATTTGTACAAGTAGAGAGTATAAAAACAGTATAAAACATCACTTTATGTAGAAAAAAGTGAAGTAACACTTGTCTGTTGGTGTTTAGATTAGGTACTTTGTATAACCAGAGAAATTCAGGAATGAAAATATGAAGGAAGAAAATTCTACTATTTCTCCTAAAAAAATTCTAACAAGTATGGTCAGAATTTGAGAAAAAAACCGTCCTGTTTGCTCTCATTTTATTGATTGTGTTTTCCTTTATCCTAAGTATCCCAAGCTTGTTATTTCAATAAGGCACAACTGCATTATAATTTAGATATTATAACCTTGGCAAAAACACTCCCATCATGCTCGGTTTTTGTTTTTTGTGTTTTTTTTTTTTTTTCCCAAAAAGTACATTTAAAGCTTCTCCTCCAAGCCAAGAGACCTATTTTTGTGCAGATACATGTACACAACTCCATTTCATTGTCACTGTAAGATGTTATATATGCATGATGATAACAAAACAGATTATGAAGAACAGAGGCAGATGATACCAGACATAATATGTATAGTTATTACTAGACATGTGAATTCACATGTACCATATATTTTAAGAAGTGGATGCTGATTGAGGTTCAAACTTTATTAAATGAAGCTCAGGGGCAGTTGAATTTAGCACCAGATTCTTTGTGATACTTTCCATTAACAGAAGGTTGGAATGAAAAGTGTTTTGCTTGGTAGGAATAAAACAATAAGCACTGTTCACTGTAATGAAAGATCATTTGTTATCAATAAAATGTTCAAAATGTTCTCTAATGCAAGACTGGGAACAAAGTGATTAGAACAAAGTGCAGAATGAAACCTTGTATCAAAATTGGGGTCTACATTTGAGTAAAATTTACGTTCATAATTGAAGTTTTATCTTAAGATTCATAATATGCCGGTGACATAATTTCTACAAGACCAGCAGCTATCAACAAATCTTTTATTTTCAGCTAAACTCAACAATATTTTCACTGTGTTCTAATACCATGAGGCCTCTTCTACATAAATTGTATGCAAAGGGACCAATTTATGGCAAATTTACTTCCTATTTGTTTCAGAATAGTTCATTATAAACTTCATGCAAATATTGTATCAGATTGCAGACTTAGTTATTCAGTCATTAAATTTGATTTACTTTTTGGTCTATGCTCTGGGATTTCCTTCATATGAACCTTGTTAAAAGATTATTTTTTTTAATTTGAATTTACACATGGAACCTTATTTAGGAGCCATGTGTCTATTCTATCTCTGACAAGTCATTAAAAAGGTCTGCAGTACTACAGAACATTCAACAGCTTAAAGAAGGATGTGATGTCCTTGGTGCCTCAGTATCTTAACGAATAAAGGAATTTTTACAGTGAACAGAATCTACTCTCCTTCAGCCTTACTGAAAATTTGCTGTGGTTCACAGTCACCATGCTTATTAACCCACAATTTTGGCACACTTCTATTTTTACATTCAGCCAAATGAAACAGAAGACATAGAAACAGTATAGGAAACCTGCATGCAGGTCAGAGTCCTGATTGTTCACTTCTTTTCCAAAAGAACAAATTATAATAGCTCATTATCTAAGCAAATCCATACTTTATTGAATATTATTAGTAAAATGTTCTCATGGAAACAGCTGCATTTTTCAGAACAGCTTTAGGTTCATTTGTGCTGATAACAGCATTCGGCATTCTAACTACAACTGTGTGCTCTCTAACAAACCAATGTTATTTGTAATTATTTGAGTCAACTTTAATATTCACATAGCTAAATTATGGAAATGCAATGCAGTGTTCATGAATGCATTAAGAAGAAAATGTGTTATGAGGTACCTTATTTAGATGATCTTCAAGTGATGCAGTCCATTGTTGTTTCTTTAAAGTAAGTTCCTTATAATCTGGACACTGCCTGATTAATTTATCTACTTTTTTTTGAACATATTGCATCATTTTCTGAATTCCTGTCACCCAAGAGCTAAAATGGAAGAGTAAAACTGTTGTTATTTCTCATTTTTGCTCAACAATCAGGATGATGATTAAAAAAACCCAACACCTTTTCTGTTGATTTGTATGACAAGTAACTTATGAATTTTAAACTGTGACCCTTAAAATAATCAAGAGAAATATTAAAATGAATCCAAACAAAATTGATAATGAGTAGAACACAAGAATGACATTTCCAAACAAATCATTCATCACCAGTGTGTAAGTTAGATTCACATGCCACATATTCTGATTCACTGAGAAATACCTCATTTCACAAATAATTCGGACTATCTAAAGACTAAAACCACAAATGGAACAGCCTAGAAAGAATGAAAATATATGGCATATCACTTCTACTTTAAAAAGAATGGGGTTTTTTGACTTTCAAATATTTCAGTGTTTTTACAATAGCTGAAAAAAGAATGTCATATACATTCTAAGTCAACATTTCTTTAAAGATGCTGTTTTAACAGGAGAAAAGACAACATCAATTTACAAAACAAAGGCTTGTCTTATAACTTAAACCATTTAATATCAGGGAAGCAATTCACAATCTGAATACTTGAGGCAGTCCTCTTCAAATTGTAAAGTTACCACATACAATTAATATCTGAATTTTTGATATAAAAAAAAGAAGAAACCCACATATCAATTGATTTACTATTGAAATCTATTCATCGTAAGAGTTTTTGTAAGACAAACATGTTCAAAATAAGTTTTTCGTTACTTTAGTTACTTTCATTAATACAAGGACTTATTCAAGGTTTCCTCTTTTGTCCTCTAAAATTAAAGGAAATTTTCTCCTCACTTCAGATCAGGCTCAGAAAGTTAAATTCTGCAACCTCAAAGAAAAATCTTATTCTACACTACTAACATGAATTATGGTATTAATAGAACATTCTGTTTGAATCTGATCCAAGAATTGATCACAAAGAGAAACCAAATTTTAAGTCCTTTTTAGGCAGTAGGTGGTTTCAAATTTTGTAAATTACTCTTTTAAAAATTAGCAACCTTTTATTTTGTGCTTTATCCTTAAATTCTAAAAGTGTCGCTCCTTTATTTCAGTACTCCTTAAAAAGAGGTATGTTTAAAAAGTTCTACTAGCACCACTCCTTTAAAAAAAGCAATGAGAACAAGATTTATAGTTTTTGAAAATTATAATTTAGATCTCAATAAAATCTTTGAAAGCATCATTGATTTGTTATGAGTTAACACAATAAATTTATAACAGCAGTAAAATAAAGACAGGTCTTACACTCATAGTCAAGCTAACTGGCTGACAAAGAAGGGTTCTCTTAACGGACAAAACTTACTGATTGTATAATTTTTTTAGAATTAATACATAAATTTTTGCTCCTCCTGTTTTTCTCGCTGGTTCTAATTTAAAAATATGAGAGCTCAAAAATCAGGGTTACCAATATTTTCATTTTGAAACACTCTAGGATTACAAGAAAGAACTGCCTTCTGTCACTTTTCTATAATCTATTCATCTCCCAATGTGAACATTTTCAGCATTTTAATTTATTTGGACTACCTTTTAGTATAAGGCTGCAAGAAGCCTCAAGAAGATTTGAAAGTAGGACAGAATTAACATCATATTTCTCCATTTTTCCTGTGAGTTGGATTTCCAATTATGCCATTGAAGTCAGTGTCACTAGCCTTAAATGTGAGGCTATCAGTATTAGATCTGTAAATCATAAACTACTAGAGCTGTCTTATCGTATGCATACAAACTGCCTGGCTTATTTTTGGGTACTCTGAAAATTAAAACAACAAAACAATGTGGATACAGAAATCCATCTACGTTTCAATTCTCTTAATATTCAAGTACTCTATCTTCTCTCGGTGCATTTAAACAAGTACTACACATGGCAGCCACTTTGATATTACATTAAAAATGTGTTTTCCTGTATCTTCATTCAGAAGTTACAGTGCAATTCAGGGCATCATCTCATCAAAATCGACAAAGTGTCACCCAACCTGAGCAAGGTCAGATGGTTCCTTCTCTTTATTAATAAATATATTGTCTGAAAAACTGGAGAATCTGGCTTCTTTTTTAAAAATAGTAAAGCCATGCAAGTAGCAGAGCATGCAATACCTTCTATATCACAAATGATGAAGGAATGCTAAAATTACTGTGCTCCAACTACACCTTAAGGGAGTTGGCAGCTATTTTTAAATTCCACACAAATTTCTGCTTGCTGCCAGCTAGTTCAAGAATCCTACCAGACTGCAAACACTTAACAGCTATGTATCTCATTGTCAGATTATACCTTCTTTTCTGTCTTATGGCAAAACATCTTTTTGAAAAGATACCTAAACTTTTTCAGATCCACAGCCTTCACTGCCTTCAAATGGTGACTGCCCATGTCCCTCAGGATTTCCAGTCTGGTTAGATAATGGAAATGGGAAGTCTCTAAGGCCAGTTAAGACTACCAATGAATTGTGCAATAAGGGGAACAAAATAGTAATCAGGATTTAGTCTTGACAGGAGTTCTGTTTTCTGTCCAAATCTTCCTCCTTTGAACCTCAGCTGTTCATACAAATCTTGTTGTCCCATGTGGGTTAATCATTGGGCTAAATACTGGCCAGCATTTAAGGATAGCAGAGTGGCTTATACATGACAAAAAGAGGCCTCTCTCTTTCCTCTTTCAAAACATGAACATTTATGGGGAAAATTAATATTATGGAATATAACACCTTACCACATTTGCTGACAGAACTCACTGTGTCACCATTACTAAGCTTATAAGCTGTCTGGGAGCCTTCTGCGTATCTCCTAAAGCCATGGGTTAGGCAAAAAAACCTAGATTTGTTGTGGTGTACAAAAAGCTGAATGTGAGTCAGGATCATCCTTGTGGCACTGAAGACTAGCCCCGTGCTGAGTGCATCTGGAAAAGACTAGCCAGCAGGTTACTCCCCTCTGTTACGGGCTTGTGAAACTGTATCTGGAGACCAGTTTGTCCAGCCTGGGTCCCCACAGTACAAGACAGACAGACAAGCTGAAGTGAATTGAGCAGAGGCCACTAAGATGTTTGAAGGCTGGAGCACACGATGCACAAGGGGGTGCTGACAGAACTCTGTTCAGAGTAAAGAAGAGTTGAGGAGGTGATCTAATTGGTGTCTTTCATTATCTATGAAGAAGTGGGGTTATACAAAAGACAGGATTAGAGTCTTTTCAGAGGGCAAGAGGCACTGCTCATAAGTTGCAGCAACAGAAATTTTGGCTAGATATAAGAAAAACATATTTCACAAGGAGAGTGCTTAAGCGCTAGGAACAGGTTGCCCAGAGAGGCTATGGAATTCAAAATTTGGCCCTGAGCAACCTAATCTAACTGACAAGTTTTGAGCAAGGGATTGCGCCAAATGACCTCCAGAGTTCCTTGCCAGTTTAAATTATTCCATGATTGTAATCCTCAAGGCCATGCCTAGGAATATAAACTGTTCCACCTGTACGGAAGTACTAGCACTACTTGTTGAAATATATGGCAAATTCATTATATTCGGGCAATGAGGCCTGAACGCAGCAGGAAAAAACTGAAAAGCCATAATACTCTGTTTGCTTTTTTAGAAAGGGACTTATTTATTTTTATGATGCAAGTAGACATTTAAAATGTTTGAGAGCCTGGGATTTTTCACTGTTCTTTAGAAACAGCAAAACACATTTCTGGCGAGATTGCCTATTGATATTGTTTTAAGTTTCACCTTCCTTCTCTAAATTACTCCTGCTTCATCTGCAATGCTTTGCCATTTTTTAAATTACAGTGTCTTCTAGCAGAAATCTTACCTTCTTTATTTATTTATATAACATCTTGAGCAGTGCTTTGGGACAAAGGGGATCTGCCTGTGGCATTACCTGTTTTTATTGAATTTTACCAGAAATGACTGATAGGGTTATTTTGACAAATTCATCCCATTCTTCTTGATGTGTATCGATGATATCTTACTATCCCACTGCTGATTTGGACTGTTTAAACATTTAAAAAAAACTCTTAATAAGGAAGAAAGAAAATTAATGATTTGTTATTTTCGGGATTCATTCTATCCAGATCTTTAGCATTCCTAACATTAATCAATGCTGTGCAGACATAATTTGAAACACAACATCCGCTTCTGTTGAGGTAAAGTCTATCAGAACATCAAGTCCTAGAGAACAGCAGCATATGTTCTGGAATTGTGTCTGGTTTAGGAATCAAAGTCAAAGTTTCACTGAGGAAAATCCCTTTCCCTTCCATTTAATTAAAATATCAGGAGATGCTGAAATAGTAACAATAGCTGTAAAGCCAGTTGCATGCGTTCCCAAAACAACTTTCTATTTAAATTTTCTATGTCGTCCCTTTCCTAGGTTCAAGCCAATTACATCTGCAGTGACAGGTGAAGGTGCTGTAGATAAAATTTTTTGCAAGGTCATGAGATGAAATGAAAAACTTGTCTAGACTTTCAGTTGCTGTGTGGCAGTAAAGCTATTCAAAGTTCAGGAATAATTAAGGACATAAGCATGTAATGGAAGGTAGAGCTAAGCTGACCACTAGCCAAGTATCAGCCATGGTCATCTGCTCTGTCTTTGAAGTAGAACTCATTAGTATAAATGGTTTTCATTCTTATTGCACCAGCCTACTACTAAGACCTGAAAAGTAGGAGATATTAAGCCATTAGGATTGATTCTAAACTAAGTCATGCTTTACATCAGTGTCATTTAAATGCACACCTGTTAGTTAACTACACTGGCTCTAAATGTAGTCTGATTCTAACTAGTGGAGTTATAAAGCAACAGGTAGATACGGAGAAATGCAGCAGATGTGCAAAAATGGAGGGAATACCTGTGAGAATCTGCTTTGTTAAGTAAAGTTTGTCCCTTTTGCAAGGTACTTGCTGTGCAACCTTTAATTGCTTCCTGTAATTCTTCATACTTCTTTGTCAAGATAGGCAAGTATAAGCTTTCTGAATTAAAGATTTTAAGGTAATTCTCAATACCTTCAAGACCATCAAGTACCTGCAAAAAAAAAAAAATCTGTTGTCAATATTTCTATTTAAAATGTGTATGTATATTCTTTTACATAAATAGATGATCAATGGAAATTTAATATTTGACATTTCTTCAGAAACGAAAAGCAATATTTTAATTTAGGGCCTGATACTGACTTTGCAGGTCACAGAAGAACACGGGTATGATTCAATGAACATATAAGTATGGACATGCAAAATCATGATTACTCTTTGAATTTAAAACTATTCCATTTTTTCAGCAATAATCAGGCCAGTGTGACCTACTGAAGCAGAACCAAAATAACAAGTAATACAATGCATTAGCACTCAAAGTTTTATTGAAGCACACCCTTAAAGAGTTTTACGAAAATTATTCTTCCTTATAATGTTTTAAATATATCAAATGTTTATCCAACATGTAAATTATAATTAAATATATTTTTATTAAAAAGGTAGGCTTTGATTTTGCGCATATGTAGCTTTGGTTTCATTATACCTATTCTCTGTCTTCCTTTAGTACAAGCAGAAGTTTCTCATTCAAATAGCAGAAGAAAATGACAAAAGTACTCTAAAAAGATTTCTGCCTTTTTAGACAGAGTAAGGACAACACTGCAATACTCCATTATTGAAGTTAGTAATAGTAATTAGTAAAATAGGAACATGCCCAAACCTACTGTGCATAATTAGCATCACAGCAGTAGCACCATATTCTCTTACACAGATTTTTTTTTTGTTGCTCTAAACACCAGAAAAACATGAAGTCCAAACAAAGCAAAGCAGTAGACAATGTCTAATAGCATTAATTTCTCATTGAACATATACATTTATGTAACGAATTAAAAATACAATGACTATAACATGGACTACTCTGTATACATATTTTTAAAAGGAAATCCTCAGCTTGTACAACACCAAACTTGTGTTCTGACTTTGCAAATCTCTCTATATACACTCTAAGCCTTAATTCAGTGAATAATTTTGCAGACTTACAGCCCAAAAATACGTTGCTTTTGAAGCCTCAGTTCATCACTGAGAAGAATTCTGAGAGACAAGAAAACTATATACATGCTAAAATACTATCCTTAATTACATCAACTTTAAAATTGCTACATCAGAAGAACAAAAGAACTTTGAGGCAGACTAAATTTGACTTTAAAGACTCTTGCAAGGTTTTACATTCATGAAAAGTTGAAAAGTGAATATTCAATGAAATTCTCAGGGGACAATGTGATCCAGCTTGCTACAGCATATTACATATGAACCAAGAACTCAGCAGCTGAGAATGATCACTATATTGCTGACTCAAAATAGCGAGGAGAGATGCCTGAGCCCTTTAAACCACTGAAATCTATGCAAAAGAAATGAAGGAAAATAAAGAAAGGAGGATGAGCAAAAGTAATTCAACTTCTATAAACAATGGATTAAAATAGGACATGCATACTATTTTATTGTCTCTGCCAGGTTATTTTTCCTTGCAGAAGAAAGGATTCAGCATTTAAAAAAAAAAAAAAAAGATATCCTGACCATACAAAGAAAATTTTTTAAGAACAATAACACTCCATCAGAGGAGTGTAATTGAAGATACCCAGGAAGGACTTTTCCTAAAATGTGAAATCTTTTTAGTAACTAAGTATAAAAAAAGGCCATAAACTTCAGATCAAGACAGAAATTACAATCATCTTTGGAAACTCATAGATTCAAGGACATACGTGAATCTCAAAGTTTTTATTCTGTAAACAGAGGCCATTCACATGAACTCAGCAACTAAGTGAAATTTATTTATTTTGTGTAATAGGTTCTGTATAATGAATTCCAGTCTTCAGGACCATACTTAAGAATATTAAATTAAAGAGTCATAGGAATGTTATAAAGCATTTCAAAACAAGTTCACCACTAAGCCAGACTTATAATAAGTATTACTAGTTAGCACATTTAACTAGGTATGCAGCAAATGTAAGAACATGTTTTGAGTCTTGCTAAAAAGCAATAGGGAAATTTAAAATTAATAAATCAAAAAGTTATATATTACTGCCATTGTTATATTTATCAAAGAGCAACATGAGTACAATGACAACAACATGAGCTGGACAAGAGACTATTCAGAAGAGAACCAGGATGGAAAAAAAAAAAAAAAAAAAAAATCAGGTGTTCTCTGCAGCTTATCTTCCTAAACATATCTGAGTGCCTTACATGTTCATCACTCTGAACCTTCAGAGATGATAGCCAGCTTTATTGGGTTGCATTGCCTGCATTCTCAATGCTGTTGCTACCTTGACCAATTAAGGCTGCTACCACGAGCAAAGATTTATGTTCCTCATGCTCAATTTCAGTTGCCAGAAAGAAGCCTGGTTACAGCAACGCATTATCTGGATTGACTTTTTCCCTAGCCACCGCTGCAGTCATTGGTAGTTCTATACCCCTCCTATTCTGCTCAGAATAGCAACATCAGGCCCTAAACCTAGAGTTTCAAGAGCTCAACCAAATCAACATTAAACAATCCACACAAAGCCAGCCTTCTACTTCTATCTCAGACTCTCTTCAAGAATTAGCATATGTGTATATGTCTGATCTTTTTTTTATAGCATAAGCATATTATGGCATAGACATCAGAATACATGCAACTGTGGTACCAGAACATAAATTAAGTGATATGGTTTTAGAAATTGTATCAATTGATCTATCAGCTGATAACACAAAAATACTTTGCAACTTATATATTCACAATTTAAAGATGCAGGAGAGTTATAATTAGTGATCTAAAATGCTCAACACTAATGACGGGGTTTTTTTTTTTTTTCATTTCAGCATGGAAGATTAGGTAGGGAAAAACAATAGTTATGCTAGCAAAAGTGACAAAAACCTTACAAGCTGTAATTAAAATGAACACCAATACACTGAATAACATGGGCATAACTCCTATGAGCAGAAATAATATCCCTCCTTCCTGAGCCATTCTGGGCATTTTCTGCTATTAAAAAAACATTTTGTAATAAATTCATTCAAAAAGGAACTTAATATTTCTCTCTAAATTTCCTTGTTAATGGTTACCTTGACCATTCTTCATGATTGGGATCCATTTTAAGTAATTTTTAAAAAGCAGCAAAAATCATGCAATGCACTTTCCCCAGTTTGTTCTGTTTTGTGGTTGTGTACATACAGAACATGAATGGTGAATTTTATTGTGGTTCTTTTTTGTTCCATTTTAATTCTTTGATTTTGCTTTAGTTTTATTTTAGTTCAGCCTGTCCTTCTCATCCACTTATCATAGTTTTGAGATCTTTTCAAGGAAATAAAGGATATAATCCCTCTGTACATGCTCTTCTTCTCTACTGTCATATGGCTCCATATAATTGTCTTGCTTTCAAAGTCCTGTACCTGTTCAATTGTTTCTCTGTAGCTCCTTATGCTTTGCTAATTACCAAGATCAAAACAAAGTAAAGGATTTTTCAGCAAGGCTTCTACTCAACAACATGGACCTCTACTTATGTATTTATTTTTAGCAATACTGTTATCACCACAAAATCATTGACTAACGACATATACAAACCTGAAAATTCCATTAACAAGGAAAAAAGAGAGTCTAGAAGATTGAGCAAAATAAGTTTCACTGGATCGTGCAGAGGTCTGTATTCTAATCCCCACAGCTTTATGCCGAGAATGCTCCACCTTTAAGTCCCTCCTGTATGTTCACTTTAAAGCTAGTTACTGTATATACTATCTCGAATGATTTTAAATTTTGCAATGGCACATAGGAAGAAAAAAAAACCCCAGCATCTAAAATAGTTAGAATAAAGTATATATGTCCTGGAGTTCAAAATCAAAAGGTAAATTTTGAAGTAACTTATGTGCCAAAGTACAAGATACTCTGCAGCTAACTAAAAATGTGAATCTGCAAACATACCGTACTCAGTAAAATCTTATTTATTTACTTAAAGCTATCCAAGTGACTGTTTTCAAGCTTTTGCCATACCAAAGCAATCTCAGACTATTCTACGTATCATTTCCCAAGTATTCTCAGAGGATAGCTACACAGAGATCCCCCTGCAGAAAGTCAAACTGAAGGTAACGACATAGACATAGAAATGGATTGATATTTAAAGAAAAACTCAGCAAGGAACATATATGATGACAAAAGAGCCAAGGAGCTTGCAAACATGCAGAAAAATATTGCTTAATGCAGCCAAATGTACAACAGAATGCAACCAAATGTACACCAGAACTTAAGAGCACAAACACAATGAAGTGCTATATTTCTGTGTTTTTATTTTCCTGAATTCATTAAAAATTAAAATGACAATGAGATACACAAGATCTAAAAGGAGTTCTCTTCAAGTTAGTTCAAAACAACTAATACTCTGTTTTGCTCATTTGTCCTTTACATGTAAAGAGAGTCCACAGGTTCAGACATACCCTCAGAACAGCTGAAAATGTCTCTTTTCTGAACTATAGTAACTATAGTGCTTTCTTCACTCTTATACATAACAGGTGGGATGGCATGCTGTGGAGACGCACCTGAGCTAATGCTTTCTTCAGCAGACACTTCCACAAAGCACAGCCCTGTATTCTGAAAAGATGCTACCTTTGCTCTCAAAGCAATAGACCTATATTTGCGTAGCTCCTTGTCCAAACTAGAAGGTGGTTGGCAATCAGCAACAGTTTTAACGCTGTTTCCATCAGCCCATCTCAGATTTCTCATTATAAATGAAATCAAGAAAGATCAGACTTACGGGAGCAAAAGATATCTCTCACTTCAAGGGTCTGTAAATAATTTCAACCCCAAGTATTTTTTACATATTGTTAAAAAAATACCGAAGGAACATAGTACAGGTTAAAGACAAATGTGATTACAGCCCCACCTGGTGCTCAAAACAAAAATTAGTGTAGGCAAAATTTTAAGGTTGTTTTTTCAGCACATTTAACAGAGCTATGAAGATAGTTGTTGGAGTTATCCTTGGAAATGATCTGTTTTTAAAGCTTCTATAAACGATCTGCAAACAATATGCTTAAAAAAATACAAAAATACTATTTGGTCTTTGGACACCTTAAAATATAAACTTTTCTAATTAGTCTTCTAACTAAAAGGTTTTGGGAAAAAGGTTTGCATTACTAATACTACTTGATGTATATGCCCTTGAAGAACAGGCTTCTTGTAAAACGGAAACAGAGAGATTTCATATTTTAAGTGTGGTCTTTAATGTTGAGGTCCTCCTATTCAGTGGAAAATTTTCAGTATTATTACCTGATTTTCAAAATTATCGAAGACTTAAAACTCAGTGGAACACTGTCAGATAGCAGAGTCTAAGTGTTTAGTATTTCCAAAAAGCACATAAACCCTTGTTTTCTTTAACTTCAATGTAACAGGCAATTGGTCAGCACCACTGGCTAAAAACCTAATGTTTCAAAAGCTTTGTGCCACAAATCAAGGCAACAAAATTGAGAACTCATTTTTTAAAAGATATCTCTCTGATCTGATAGCAACACCTGGAAAAGGCTTGAATAAATTCTCTACTGACATCAAGGACCTATGAGATAGAGGGTTCTTTGCTTAATCCTTCTGCTCTAACTCAAATAAATTTCCTTTAACAAATTGTTGTGTATTAATACTAGAATGTAATAACAGAACTTACTTTCGTTATATGGTAAGCCAAACAAATTACTAAATTACTTCTTGCTTTAACTAAAGAATATAATCCAGTTATGAAAAATCTAATACAATTGTAGTAAATTGTTCCAATATTTCTGAAGCTCATTTCTTCAGTAGTTAAAAAATATGCTCTGTTACTAGTCGAAATTTGGCAAAGTTTGACATCTGTCCGTGAATTTTGTTGTCTGCTGGATAGGAAAATCATATGCTATTAAAATTTCTTTGCCCATATAGGTGCTTACAAATTGCCTGTCTTCATTACCTGCTACTCTTACATAAATTACAAATATTATAAGCAGAAAAATACCAGCAATCAATCCACATACTCCACTGGAAGCTCATCTGTTGATAAAAGTCCCTACTTGTTTTAGCATTTTAAGGCTTAAAACGGATTTGGCTCTGAATCGGCTTAAAGTGGCTTGAGGATTTTGTATTATTCACTTTCACCATCAACACATGAAATAACACTAATATAACCTTACAGAAGTCTCTTATAACACTATTTCCACCTTTATTGATCCTTATTTGGTCTTCTCATAAAAACCTATTGTTAACCTGACACGTATCTATAGATTTGAGATAATGATATTAAGCTCCCTGAATTCTTTATTAATCAACTCTTTTATCAGCTGTTCCCAGGTTGAAAACTTTTAAATTAACTGTGCCATCCTCGTCCCACCTCAACATTCTAACATTTTGGGGGGAAATTGGAAGTTTTCAAGATTTTACAGCACTACTTCTTAAGATGAGAAAAATCCTCTTACTCAACTTACTTTTCACCTCTCCAATGAGTTTCTAGAAGACAGTATAAGTTACTGCCAAATTAGCATCCAAACAGGGTTTGGATTTTTATTATATGGGCACATATCCACTACAAATTGGATTATAATCATTTTGCTTATACCACAGAAAACTGTTTAGAGGATCATTTAGTTTTTGGAAAGACTAATTCCAAATTCAATCTAGTCTCTCAAAAGAGAAAGGCTCAGAAGCAATATAAGTGAATACACTTTCAGTAACCAGCCTATAAATATTTTAGATGTAACTGGGAGCACTTTACAGCAAAGAATAGACACTGGATTCCTGAAGACTCATTTTGTTTCCACGTAAATGCATACTTTCACCATTTTAATTCTACTTGACTGAATGTGACTGAATCTCAAGTCATTTCTATTATGTCTATTATTCCGTTACTATTTTATTCCTTTCTACATGCATTTCCTTGACTGTATCATACTCCCATATAGTGATTTTTTTTTTTCAGTCTTTTTATTTTTTTTATTTCAGTCTTTTGTCATTTCTTGAACGTTTGACAACTTTTATTTACTAGAGACCTACTAAAATTCCCCCTTGAATCAGTTTAATTTAAAAATTCATTATATATTTTTAACTGCGATTAAGTGCTACCCTGTAACATAACATTTGAAAAAGAAGTTTAAGATCTTAGACTTTGAGACAGTAAGAATATCAGAAGTAATCTAACCCACATAAGACTACATGATGACTAGTTTAAGACAACTTCAGAAGATAACTGAAGAAAAAATATCTGATATTTTTGTTTTGGGATAGGGATTTGAAGAGAAAGTCTACAAAAATATTCTTTTCATGCTCACATTAGAGAAAATGAAAAAAAAAAAAACCCAAAAAGAAATGATGAACAGAACACTTGAAAGTGTATTAAAGTACTCAAGCATGATAAACAGTTTATATTATAGAGGAAAAAAAGCATTATAAGTAGGATGTAACAAAAATCAATGACCAAATTTATGAAAGTAATTTTCATACAAGTAGTTATTACTGGACTTGATGTTTGAAAAAGTAAAAATTTAGTTTTAAAATATTCCTTTTTTTGGTCATCAATGATTTACCTATTTTCATCACATAAGATTAGGAAGAGACAGAAAATTAAACAAATGTACTAGTCAGGGCTTCTTGTACCTAAACACAACCCACACAAAACAAGCAATGTATAGAATTCAGTAGACAGATAAGCCCCTTTTAGCCCTTTCCTGCGAGAGCTGCAAGAATCTAATTCTAGAATCTGAATCACTGCTTCTCCACATGAGCACATCAGTGATGGAAATTATTGCCTACATGTTATCTTGCTGACCTCAGTATAGGTGTGGGCCTTAATTCATCATTTGTGCTGTGACTGAGGGAGTTTTGTGCTTTTTTAACTGGCCACTTTGGTGTTACATCATGTCTAGACCATGTAGTATATGACGTGCCTGGTATGAGGAATTGTATATTGCCCTTGATTTTTCTCATGTCTGATTATTAATTAGCCCCTGTGGAGACCTCTGCAAGTAGAGACATCGTTTCTGGTATCCGTACTAGCCTGTAACAGTTTGCGTATTTTAGAGCAGCTCCTGTATCTTCATACAGCATTATGCCATCGTGACAGAGCCCATGATCTTGAAGTCCAATTTTTCGGCAGATAATATTTCCCAAATGCCTTATTTTGGAAACCAAGTGTTCTTCTCAATATACTTTTAAAAAAAAAAAATTAAAATGCATTTGCCATTTTGTATAGAAGTTTGAGGCGAAAGGTCATATTAAAGGGTAATCAGATTTGTAATTTTCTATTCCAAATTGTTTAGCAAACTCTGTTTGCATAATTCCACGTATATCAGCCTTCAAGAGCACACTGACAGTTGTATTATCAGGTTAATTGTTACAGACTTGGCTTCCTACCAACCTTGCCAGCAGTATGAAAAAAGTCATTGGCCTCCTGTAGCAGCGCTTTCCTTTCTTCCATATGGAAGCACACTTCTTCTTGCAACAGACAGATTTTCTGATTTGAAAGCTTTAGATGTTCTTTTTCTGTATAGTCCTCTGAAAGCAAGATCTTAAGTGCTTCAGCTTCCAGTTGTTCCACAGTGGAATTCCATTCCTAACAGGAAAAATTCCATTTTAATCAACTACACATAGCAAAGTAATATAACTGCACAATAATAATATAAATACTGGAAAACATGTATCTCATTTATAGGCCTGAAAGTTATCACCATTTAAAACAGTATTTCTACTAGGAAGGATTTCTCAGCAAATTATGGTTTTAGCGACAGAGTTTTCAGTGGTGGCATTCTACATTCTTTGACACAATTTCACAGGCAGAAGTAATAGTTACTAGTGTATCTGCTGGGAAAAATGGTCCGGGTAACATAAAATCAAGAAACTTCTGCTGGGTAAGACCACACTCCCATGACAAACAGCCCCTTAAGTCCAACTACTTAACCAAGAACAAATAAAATTTTTGCCTAGACAATAACTGCCTCCAGTGAGACAATTTCTGCTGAGAGCTGTCTGGTAATCAATTAAATCAAATTACTCTCCCTTACAGTGAGCATGCTATCATCCTTGACACTCTCCATTATACATTTTCCCTGATTTCCCACACAAAAACACAAGTCTGTTCAAAGCACGTCTCTGCCTTACCTGACCATGAACCTTCCTAGTGTCACTGACAGAATGAAGTGATGCTTTAAAAAGGAAGATCATACTTCAGAATTTCAAGCCACAGTCAGAAACATTACTGACGCTTAATTGAGCTAGGTACTTTAAAACTAAGGTGCTTTAAAATGGATTCAGTTGGATCAGTACAACTTTGCATATAGATATTTTGTCTGCATTGCACCACTTGGAAGCATACTTAGCTAATTGGAACTGATTGTCTATTTGACTCCTATGTCTTTTTTCAACTATTCATACTGAACTGACTTGTGCTTCTAGTGTACTGACCCAAATTATACATTCAATTTAGGGATTAAACCTTCAGGAACAATGCTTTTTTTCCTACTTTTTTTTTTACCTGTGATAAATGCTATTACAGTATTCAGTCCCACTATTTTCTTTAGGTTATAGAAGTATTGAAAGGTGCATCAGTCTAGACAGCCCAAATGG
This sequence comes from Fulmarus glacialis, assembly GCF_000690835.1. Classification (NCBI taxonomy): domain Eukaryota; kingdom Metazoa; phylum Chordata; class Aves; order Procellariiformes; family Procellariidae; genus Fulmarus; species Fulmarus glacialis. The sequence continues at coordinate 90,820 of NW_009188397.1, read as the reverse complement.
AAAGGAGTTTTACTTTAAGAGCATCAAGAGAAAAACATCATTTCACCACTTCCTGTCTTGCAACTACTGCTTTGGTGTTTAGTTGCTTCTTTGTTTTTGCTGTGTTTTTATAGAGAAAACTATAAAATAGTAAAAAACTGTTACACAGTGTACTTTATCCCTGCTGTGCTTGTCAACACTTAAAATTGGTGCCTTATTACACTGTTCCAAACAAAAGGAGCATCTGATAATATACTGCAATTTCCCATGCCTTAGGTAGCATATTTCCTCCACTTTTTCTGGTAATGAATTAAATAGGAGAAGAACCTTTTTGAAATTTATTTAGCATTCCCTTCCACAGATTTATATCAAATGTCTGGTAAAGCAGACAGAAAGACATTTAAAAATAAGACAGAAATTTTTTCATGGAAACACTCTGAAGTGTGCATATGGCACAAAAAGATTACAGGGTAGGTTCTTTTATTTTCAGCATGCTTAAAGAACATTAACCTCACATTTGTTGTTTCTTTTTAGTGAAATTATTGCTAGTGAAAGATGCTGTTTTGGAAGTTTTCCCAAAAGAAGTAATCTGGTTATTCACAGATCTTTCACAAACAGCAGCAATTCTAATTCCCTCACAGTGTCCCACCATGCTGCTTTATCCTTCTTTGAAGTACAGTAAGCAGGAGTAGACATATTTTGGTCTGTGTAGTTCAGTGCATTCCTTTTCTGACATTGTCCATTGTTGTGACAACAACTGGTATGGTAAAAACATTTGTTCAAAAAGATCAGCAACTTATTTTACATAGACTTCTCCACGAGATGCAGTTATCTCTCTCTCCCTATTGGTGTGGACTAGATTTGGACCAACAACTAACAAGTGAGAGACACCCTACAATTCCCAACACAGTGAAAAACACACCTCAAAATGGAAAACACATGCATTCAGACCATGTCTGTATGTTCTTGCCTTGAACTTTGGATTCATTTCTGCAGCTTCGCAGCACATGAACTAAAGCTGAAACAGAGGGTATTGACATGGGTAACAAAAGTAATTTGAAAATATGAACAAACCCATGGGAATAAGGAATGTGATGCCTGGTGTGATGTCAATACATAGCAATGCAATAGGCTCAAAATCATTAATTATACAAAAATACCTTTAATGTCTCTCAAAATACAACTACCAAGGTCTATTAAGTGATGAACCTTTCTGTATGAATTAGTCTGTGATACTAACTGTTGCAGGTTAAAATAGAGACATTTTAGCAAAGTTGAGGAAAAAAAGGATGCACATGTTACATGATAAATGAGACTCTAAACAAGGTTTTAACAAGCAAATTTTCATTAAATTAAAACCAATTTAAAAGGATATTAGTGCTTATTTAGGTATTAAGTAAGCTTTTTGAGGAGGAAAATTTTTAAAAAGACTTCATACTAATAAACATAAAAGGACTGCTAACACCTTCATTAAAGTAGTACAAATGTCTCAGATTACAGACTTATTTGATTGGTATCCTATTTCTGTGCAATGCAACGTAATCCTTCATCTTGAAAATCTGATTAATAGGAAAAGGAAAATTATGTCAATCCTGCTGAGTTTGTAGGTCATTTTTCCACTGTGGTAAATACTCTTCACCTTTCTGCCATGGAAGACCTAAGCAGCTGTAAAAATCTATACATCTACATTAATGTCTTATTTAGCTTTTTGATGTTAAATCTACTTTTGCTTTTAATGTTTATTATAGTATTACCAATTAAAAAAAAAATCCAGCATAAAATAATTCAATAGTGTTAAAATGTTTCAACCAAATTCTAAGTGGTTTGGTAAGAAAACTAATTCCACATATTTCAACAAATTTAGCTTTGTTTCATTTTGAAAAAGAATGATGTGTCAGAATCCCAGAATTCCATCAAGAACCAAGCTCTAGTTATGCTTCAATATATCTGCACTGTATGCCTACAAAGATGCAAACCTGTCTCACTCATGCTAACCCTTCTTTCCTTCCATAAGGGAAACCTTATGAAAAGCCTTCTCAGAGATTTTTCAAGTTCAGTTCTTCCACAAACACACACCTGAAGGCCAAATGCTGCCCATTATATTTCCTTGTATGCTTGTGTAAAATACTGTTGGTTTTGAATATCCTGCAATGAAATTGCACCACTTCCCAAGAAACCACTCAAAAAAACCCCAATATAAGTTATTCCTTGAGGACTTGAACTGGACACTTTCAGCTTCCTAGTGAAATAAAAAGATATTAATTTGGGGCAAGATAAATGCAATTTTTTTCTCATTTTTTTTCATTTTGTCTATTACTGATAAACAGCTATAGCAAAATCTTTCTTGATTTTTTTTTTTTTTCCCCAAATTAAAATAATGACTGTTTCTGAGATCTGGATGCAATAATCTTCAGCCTGTACTTTTAATTAAGTGAAACCCTGCACTGTATTATTTAATGCACAATTCCCCTTTCATAAAGTCCTGTCTTTGTCTCTCTGCCCTAAGTAATATTCAGCAAGAACGAGGATTTTGAGGACAATTACAGTCTGCTGTGCTATATTTGTTCCTTTTTACCTGAAGAATTTATCTTGGGAAAAAATAGTAAGAAGGTCTTTCCATACACACAATTTAATTGGTCTATTTATGAATAAGGTGTGGGCCCCTGACATCCAATTTTATCAGTACCACAATGTCATCATCTTCCAATACTTGCAGCTGGAATAACTCGTACCAAATACATTCCATGGTTGGATTCTAATAAAAATTTCACTTACATTTAAACATATAGATGTTAATGAGAATTAGAAAACAACACTGCAGTTGGGAGCTTTTAACTAGGACTAATAATAAACCAAAAAAAGGCAAAGAAAGTGTAGCTGAATATATGCATCCCCATTTTGTTATTATACATTGTTTGTGTAATAATTAAAAATAGTATTTTATGCAAGAATGAAAAAAGCATATTTTAATGTAACAGGAAAGGAAATTGTCTATAGTTAGCTTAGAAGCAGATACATTAAATTGTTTCACTGTATCACAATGTGTAAATTATGATTACAGCAGGCAAGGCTAATTACAAGAAAATGACTGAACTTGTAGTGAAATTATTTCCTATAAGAGGATTTCACTGTAACAACATTCATAAATGTGTTTGCTACAAGATGCCCAATAGCGGCTTTTAGGTGATCTTAAAGCACAGGTTAAATTCTGCCTCGTTTATACTGAGGCAAGCTGCTTCTCTAACTGTTCACACAAGCTCAAAAAAACCAATTTTTTATAATAATTTATAGTTTACAATATTCCATGAACATTACAACCTTGTACACTCTCTGAGGGTATTAAATGTAGTTAGACTCATTTGCTATCCAATTTGATCATCACTCAAAATTGGTTCAATTTTCTATAAAATAGCTAGTGACAATTTCATGTTCAGCTTTCTATTTATAAGGAAATATTTCTACACATAAAAAGCCTATACTTTCCATCAACAGGACATACAAACTCAGTGGAAAAGTCTTGTCAGTTTTTTTCTGTCCTTCAGCCTTCTACATGTTAAACTCATAAAAATCTGTCAGTCAGCACTAAAATATTTGTTACTCATTTTCCCTGAAAGGAGCACAAAGCCTACTATTACCTTGACAGCCTACTATTACTATTGACTTTTCAATTTGTCAAGAAATGTGAATTCCTCTGACCTATTAAAGACACATTGCATTGTATGTGCCTATACTCAATGTCTCCTTGTGTTCAGTTTTGGGCCCCTCACTACAAGAAGGACACTGAGGTGCTGGAGCGTGTCCAGAGAAGGGCAACGAAGCTGGTGAAGGGTTTGGAGAACAAGTCTTATGAGGAGCGACTGAGGAAACTGGGGCTGTTTAGCCTGGAGAAGAGGAGGCTGAGGGGAGACCTCATCGTGCTCTACAACTACCTGAAAGGAGGTTGTAGCGAGGTGGGGGTTGGTCTCTTCTGCCAAGTAACAAGCGATAGGACGAGAGGAAATGGCCTCAAGTTGCGCCAAGGGGGGTTTAGACTGGACATTAGGAAAAACTTCTTTACTGAAAGAGTGGTCAGGCCTTGGAACAGGCTGCCCAGGGAAGTGGTGGAGTCACCATCCCTGGAAGCATTTAAAAGACGTGTAGATGAGGCGCTTAGGGACATGGTTTAGTGGGCATGGTGATGTTGGGTTAACGGTTGGACTTGATGATCTTAGAGGTCTTTTCCAACCTTAATGATTCTATGATTCATGTCACTGTTCTTACTTTTCCTCACAGTAGTCAGTCTTTTAAACACTTGTTTTCAATATTCCATTTGGCAAGGAAAATGAGCTCTTTCTAGGTTCCTTGATTAATCAGGTATTTTTCAAGAGTGTTAAAACTGATGAGGTAAAATTATTGTGGCTTTAATCAAAAGTTTTGAATTTTTTCTGCCTTCAAAAATATCCAGCACAAGCATGAAAAAAAAGTAGAAATACCTACAACTTCATCTTGTATTAAACAACTATTGTGGGATAAATGGGCTTTTTTTCGTCCATACCATAAACATTTCTTACTTAAAAATAGTAACTTTAGATTAAAAGCTGAGAAGTTGTGTAAAACTGTCTTCACTGGAATATTCCAAGGTTAAGCTGAAACACATCTATTTGACTTCAGATCAGTCAGATAGACTTATCAGTAGATAAAGTAGCATTTAAACCACAAGCCAATTAAATATAAAAATATGTATTTTTCAGAACAGATGGTAAATTAGCCCCTTCTCTCATACTGCGGAAATGATCACAACTGAACTTTTTCTGACCCCAACTTCTGCCTGTAATTGATTCATTGGATACACTGGTACATTGATAATTTAACCCCTGTGAATATCTGAAAGGCTTTCCCCTTCAAAAACTACATTGCAGTATAACTAACTACCAATATAATCATATCATTCCCTCAAATTACAAATAAAACAGTGTGCACTAATACAACTGCAAAAGATTGTGACCTGCTATGACAATTACCATATGATCTGTCTCTTGGGAAGTTCAGTGGATGGCTATATCAGTGTATTTAACAGTGAGTTGTTAGAACCAACAGACAGAAAAAGGAAAAAGTAAGTCAAAGTCAGTCACCTCCCAGAAAATTGTTGAGAGATGTTAAAAGATAATGCCAGGACAGAGAGGGACCTACCAAAAAAACAAAACCACCACCAACAAAAAAACCCCAAATCATTAACAGAAAAATAATAGATAGAAAAAGAGCACTCTCCCAAGGCAGTGAGATGGCACTACAGGAAAACCAGACAGTGAGAAGAACCTGATAGATGAATGTAGATTTGCATTTGCCGCACGCAAAAGATGAATGTTTACGTAAAAATAAAATTGCCCATGAAGAAAAATTCTTTTTCTTTACATGCTTTGTTCTAGCTATCAAAATACAGGAGTGCATTAGAACATCTGCTATGACAAGTATTGCATTTCATCTGCAAACTCCTCAATAGAATGCCAGCCTCAGAAAAACTGGCAAGAAGAGCTGGATAGCTTGAGTTTGCATCCATGCAGAGAACGGTAAAGGAGCAGGGCCATCTAGGAAGGTCAGAGAGAGAAGAGAGCTCCAGACAGACATTTAACTGTGAAATAACTTTTCCATGTATCTAAACATTAGCTGTGGGATCTGGGGAAAAAAGCAGGTAAATACAATATTCTTGATCCTTATGTTAATACCAACAAATATAGCAATTAATACTACTAATATAGTGGTAGTGATATTTAATTTGGTCATTAAGAACCATCCTGAAACCTCATGAGAACACGTTATTACTTAGCATGGCTACTCCAGACCCAATAAGCATGCAGATCTATAAAACAGAAGTACTCTCCATCTTGCTACTAATCCTTATTAAAAGGAGGACCGATTCCAGCATTGTTCAGTCCTGAAAAGTGGCAGAAACTAGACAAAATGCAAACAATTTAGAACACTACTTTTCTTCACCTCTAAAGTTATTTGGCCACAAAGTGGTGCTAGCAGTTCTTTTTCACCATGTCAAGCACCTCCAATACACATAGAAATGTAACAGCAAGCAGTTAATCAGTGCCAGCAGATATCCCCATTGAAACATGATTTCCTAAATCTGCCTCTCCTCTACTCTCAAATATTGGGGGGGCATGTGTATGTGTGTCCATTTAATGTTTGGGAGGGTTGAGGGCTTTTTTCCCCATTATGAATCCCTGGGTTTATATTTGGTCTTTATTATTGCACAAGATAACAATGTTTTCAGTGGTTTCACCTCTTAGCAAAGTGAGGTTCAAGATAAGATATCAACTTGAGAATGTAATAAACCATTCTCCTTTCTTCTCTCAGCCCAGTCACATAAATAAGGTGTTAATCCTGTAAATCCTTTTTAAGCTAGCTTCTGAACAATTTAAGCAAATCATTTGTCCTGTTCATCTTAATGCAACAATACATGTAGTAAACACATGTGTGTTTTCTTGTGTGAAACTCTTCAGTTACCAGAACTTTCCACTATCTTACTCCCTATGAGAACACTTACACTTGCTCTGCATGTCTGGTACAAAGAAACTTTTCACCATACCCTCAAAGCTACAGTATACGTACGAAATGTTACTTGAAAAGATTCATTTACACCACTTTAGATCCTAACAGAAATCCCAAAGTAGTTAAGGACTAGTTTATCAATGTCCTTTTACTTCTAACAGAATGCCATTAGAAATTGTCATGGCCATTCAGACAGTACAGGAAAGACACTAAACAAAATCTACCTTTATTTTTGCAGCAAGGCAAATGAAAAGTTTTAAACCCCCTGATTGCTTTTTGGAAACATTCACGTTTGGCGTCAGGGAACTAGACAAATGACAGCAGACATCAGCTATGCTCTAAGCAATGACCAAGCTACAGAAAAGCCATGTAATTAATTAATTAGCCAAGTATTGTGTAAGGTACTCCTAAGAGTTCTTCCTGAAGGTAAAGTGAAGTGTTCTTCACAACCATTTCCATATTTTCTCACATAAACTGATAAAATATTTAACTGCATGAACTGATAAAACTTCTGAGGACTTCTGGAGACCACACTTCACTCTGAAATTAATGTAGAATATTCACTTTTTTTTATTAGAACATAAGTTGGACACTAAAGGGATTCCTGAAGGGAAGGTAATTCCAACCGTAGATTTAGTGTTACTAGAAAAAACTGATACTGTATTTTTCCTGTTGCTAAAGAGATTGCTTCCAATATATACACAGTAAAAACTGGTGTCTGCTTTTATCTCAATAAAACATTAAAGAAACAGACATATTAAAAAATTGCTCAATAAAATAGAAGTGGAGGGATTTTGAGGCACTAATGCAGTTAGTTGTCTTTCTATTTGAAAAGATGGACTTAATTTCTACTCTAAAATTTTCCAGATAACATGGAACAGTACCATAGCTATATATAGTGGGGAGTTTGTGGTATTTTCCCCGTCCCCCCCCCCCCCCTTCCCCCCCCCCCATTTTCCATGTGAACCTGGCAATATTTTTATGAGTGTTTTACAATTTTGTCACATACTACAAGTTATATAATGACTCTTGTTTTCAGGGAGAATGTTGGTCCTTGCAGAAAAATCTATGACAAAACCCAAACAAATAGAAAATAATTCTGATGGCTCTGTACCACAAAAGTGCCCAGCACATATCCAAATGTGTGGTGATCACATGCATGTGTATAAAATCTATGCCAATGTAGAGCTCCAAAAAACAGAACATATTGCATGTTTTTACAGCAGATTGTGTTACAAGGTAGTCAGTGTTATTTTGCACTGATACTATCATTGTCTGCAAAGTACATTAGGTTGCACAGAGTTGTTATACATCAGAACATTCTTTTGGTCTGAATGCAGCCTGAAAACATATTTTGGGAATTACAGATGTTTGCTTTACAGAAAGCTAGATAAACTGCTAGTATTGTATTTTTTAGATCATTCTGTTCCTAAACACGTTCTTGCCACATTATATTTAATAACTTCACAGGTGATTTGGAAGAAAATATAAAATCATTGCTTAATAAAGTTTTTAGCTGCACAAAAAATAGTGGAGTGCTATGTAATAATCAGGAAAGGTTAGTTTTAGAGACTGAGTACAACCTTTTTCTAAAAGTAGGCTCATTTGAACAAACCAGCCAACTGTAATTTCAGACTTATCAGGAATTTGTGTCATTACTGGAATAAAAGATTGTATCCTAGAAAGTAGTGACTCTGGACAATAGTATCATGTTGTATGACCAACTGAAATGAAAATTTTACTGGAAAAGTGGCTTAAGGGAATTCCGTGCACCTGAGTATGGGAATACAGAGGAAGTAATATTTCTGTTTCCAGGACTAGTAAAATAATTTTTTTTTTAATATTGTACCTAGTTCTTCACTGGTCTTCCCCAAACTTCTGCATGGAATTAGTCAACAGCTTCTCAGAATGAATACTTTATGCAACAGCACTGCAGTTCCAAAATGCATATGAAGTTAAAATACTTCAGATCAGCGATTGGATGCTGAAGGCCTTTGAGTTGCCAAAGATTTAGGGAATTTAATGTTCGGACATGATATATCTTACAAGCCTGGTTTTGCTTAGTCTGTGAGCAAAGACGCCAAGTTCATTTCTAGGTTGTTTTGTGTTACAGTGTATTCCAACCATACAGGTAAACCACTACTTTGTGCAGTGATAACATCTAATATTAATCTCTGCTATCTAAACAAATATTTACTGGAATACACATTTGATTGGTATACTTTATCTGAATTTTAAAATCAAGATGCGAGGCTCCTCCTCTATCCTGGTCTCAACATTTACAGTTCAGTGCTGTAAAAACTAATGCACAAAGCGCCATAACTCAGCTTTCTGAAAGATATTTGCTGTATGCAGTTCAGACTGACCACTCTTTTTGCACATCATAAGCATAACCAACATGTTCAGTAACATCCACTTCAAGAATTTCATTTCCCTCTGCTAGAACATGCTACTAGCAAGAACAGCAGAAGGCTAAAGGTAAGATGTTCTAAATTATAGTTCACATGGATGTGTAACAGAAAATTTTAATGCTAAACACTTTTAAATGACTTTAAGGAAAAAAAAAGCAATTCAGTAAGATGATATGAATGATCTAATACATAGGAGAAGAATTGTTAGGTGAAACTGTAATAGTAAGTGTTATTGTTGTGAGTTAGTTTCTGGATGCTCAACCATGAAAAGGATTGATTATTATACAAAATGAAAATGCATGTTCTCGTTTCTGCACTTACAGTATCATTTCTAATTCAGACAGCAAATTACAAGAATAGCCTTTCAACACCGAATGTGGGGAAGACTAATGATCATTTGGCTAGTTGTAAAATTCAGCAATACTTTAGGACACCTCAAATACTTTTGTGGGTCCCTATTCTTCTGGAAACACTCTATGCCTTACTCATTTACTATTTATCTATCTTCTGCTTTTCTTGTGCCAAAGGTCTGTTCAGGCTTTGCAGCAGAATTTAGCTTTTCGTACTCATCTTCCCTAGATGAAGAAAATGTGTTTTCTAACATGCTGCTTGGAGAAGCGTTAGAAATATTATTGTATTCTGCTTACATGACAACCCTGAAGCAGTTAACTGCAAATTATGTAAACAGGCAAACCTGTGACATTTCACTACAAAGCTTACAAGGAAACATAACTGCGAACAATTGTAAATCTGTTAGTTGCTATCAACACAATAGCCTTTAAAAAGACATTTGGTTCTAGTGGAATGGTTTTTGGGATAAAAAAGGTCTGTTTGGTCATCGGGGTTATCCAAATACAATTGCTTGAAAATGATACTGTGAGGAATGATCCTAACCCAGCAACAGCACTTACCTGATGATAGCACAAATAAGGTATCTAAAAAAGGTTCTAAATGTACATGATTTACATCATAAAAATATCCTTTTTTTTAATATATCAACATTGTCTTTAATCCCATCTTGCTTTTATGAGTGATGATAACAGATCTAGTCTCTGGAAAACTGATATTCACAATGAAAACAGTGTTTTCCATTACTTTTATTCCCAAGAAAAAAATGGGCAGATACCTCTTCTGATCATGTACACAGTTCAGTGACAATTAATTACGGTAGAAGTGGCTGGCTTTTTATCCTTTATGAACTTTAAACTTTGGTAATATTCTAATAAAATTGTTTTTCTCTATTTTTTGCAACATGGTTTAATATGTAAACTACCAGTCTGGAATTTTATCACTAAATTGAAAAACCAGCTAAAAAACTTCAAGGATTACTCTTCTTTTACTCTATCAATAGCTTTTAAAGTTTTAAATGAAAAAAACACTGAGAAACATAGAGGTCTGCATTAAAAGAAGTAAAATGAGAAAAATTCTCATTTAGACATATGGATATACCAAGTATCTACTCCTACATGTGCTTATTAAATGCCCAAGTTCATGTTTTGCTACTCATTTTTAAAGTTGCTTCACCAATCAATTATCATATTTCTTACTTTCACTTTGACTTCCATTTCTTCAAGCTCTTGAAGTAACTCTTCATTTTCCAATAGAGATGAGCCTAAGTTTTGCTTGTGAAAATAATCTCTGATGTTTTTCTTGTACCAAGATGTTACCTAAATAAATAATAAAAAGAATTCAGTCAGTGAAAAATTTGAGAAGCAACTGTCCATTTTTTAAAATATGTACAAAACAGTTTCATCTACAAAAGGCCTAATTTTCATTCCTTTCATTTTTCATTCCTAATGTTCATGCTTTTATTCAAATGTTTGCATTTGTATTATTTAAATGTTAATAAATGCAAAAGGAAAGGATTGTGGTGAAAACAAACACGTATTGGAATATATGTTACAAAATAGACAAAAAAGTATTCATAAAGTATGACCAAATTATGAATTAAGACAGTAAAAGAAGAATCAAGTTTTAGTCACCCATAGAATAAACGCATTTTTATAACACAATAAAGATATTGTACATTTTCCCTAGAATCACATTAACTTAAAAATATTCCTTTGTGTAAAAGTAAAGTAAAAGACTATAAATCTGAGTAGTTTTGCAAGAACACAAAAAAAAAAAAAAGAAAAAGAAAAAAAAAAGACTAAATGGGCCTTATGACCTAATAGAACCTCTCCATTCCTGGCTTTAAAAACCCAGTGAAGCTATTGAGATAATATTATGTAGAATAATCTTTAGTAGCTTAAAAAAAAAACTATTACATCTTATTAGACTTACTTCAGCAAGTATATGCAGCAAACATATGCAGTATACAAGTATATCTTCTAAATTGAACAGAATGGCTTGCATTTATTTCTGCTTGATTTACAGTAGGTACATCTCACTTTCTTTGTAAACAGCACATGGCAAGAATTCCTGAGTGAAACTTTGCATTTTAAAATAGTAGTCAGAATGAGTTAATAGTATCAAGGAGACTTCCTCCAATCTTTTCAGTCTGGAAAATCACCGCTATACTTAAATCATATATGGCATACTAAGAATTACTTTGTACTCTAGGTACTATAAATTTCAATAGCACACTACAGATATTTTTTTTTTTTTAGTCTGCTCATGTAGAAGCTATTTTTAATAAATTTAAACAATTTAAAAATGAAAGATACTTTAAAATATGTTGGAAATATTTTCAGTTACAAATAAAAAATTGGGCATGTTATCTCAGGAGTTCAACTGAGCTAGGAAAGTAAACAAATTATTTCACTACCGAGCCTTCATTTCTTGAGCATATCCTCCAGACATGTACTTACTGATTGAAATATTTTTCCTGGAAGCATATTTTCACAGAACATTTACCATAGGTCCACCAAAATACAAATGAATGGAATGGACAATAAAAACTGTGCTAAAAGGGAAAGAAAAATTTCTCTGTAAATTAGGACTGTTCTCTGTATCATGTATCTGCTTAGCAAAACAAACTAGTATTTCTGTAATGCTTTAACCCTGTTACAGTAAAGCTTTCACCCCTTTACCACTTGTCAATATTTCTTTCCATTACAGTGCATTTCATCAGTTGACTTCCGCTACAGCTAATACCACTGAGTGATTTCAGTTGTGCCAGCTTAGCTCTTAAACAACAGCTGGGAATATTTAACCACTTTTTAAGAAACAAACCCACAGAACCTTACTTTCAGTGATTTTTGTGGAGGGATAGGAAAGGAGAGAAGGTTAATGCATCTGTTTGAAAAAGACAGTGTTTTTTCTTGATTGGTTGAAATCTAAAATCACTTCTGTTCTTTAAAAAATAGATTTTAAATAATTATCTGCTCTGTTTGCAATGAATAATCCATATCAGAAATCAAAGGCTCTTCAACATTTTTCTCAGGCTGCTAAACTGCTCATTTTGCATTGATTACAGTCCAGGTGATTTCAATGCTTACATATAGTCTTCCATTGCCTTCCTGCATTTTCCCTTGTCAATTTAGAAGGAGAAGCAAGTTTTCCAACAAATAACTGGGGCAGGGGGGGATCCAAACCAACAGCATACCTTAGCTTGTTGTGGTGGGTTGGCCTTGGCCAGCTGCCAGACACCCACCCAGCCACTCTCTCACTCCTCCTTCTTTCCAGAACAGGGGGAGAAAATGAAAAAGCTCATGGGTCAAGATAAAGACAGGGAGATCACTTAACCAGTTACCATCACATGTGAAACATACTCAACTTGGGGAAAGTGAAATTAATTTATTGTCAATTATAGATTTAGTGAGAAACAAAGACAAAAACTAAAACACCTTCCTCCTACCCAGCTCTTTTCTTCAGGCTCAATTTCACTCCTTCATTCCCAACTCCTCTACCTACGCTCCCTCACCAAGTGGCACAGGGGGATGGGGAATGGGGGTTATGGTCAGTACATAACATTTCCTCTCTGTCACTCCTTCCTCCTCACACTTTTCCCCTAGTCCAGCACGGGTCCCCCAGGGGCTGCAGTTCCTGTCAGGACACCGTGCTCCAGCATGGGCTCTCCATGGCCACAGTTCCTTCAGAGAATATCCAACTGTTCCAGTGTGGACTCCTCTGTGAGCTGCAGTGTAGATATCTGCTCGGATGTGGTCCTCGCCACAGGCTGCAGGGAAATGCCTGCTGTGGTGTGGTCTCTTCCAAAACTTCCACAGGCTGCAGGGGGATACCTGCTCCAGCACCTGGAGCACCTCTTCCCCCTCCCCCCTTCTTCACTGACCTTGGTGTTCACAGCATTGTTTCTCGCTCTTTTTTCTTTCCCCTCACTCCTCACTATGTCTGTGCAGTGTTTTACCCTTTCTTAAATATGTTTTCACAGAGGCGCCACCAGCTTCACTGAGGGGCTCAGCTCCGCCCTGCGGCGGGGCCGCTGCGGAGCCGGCTGGAACCGGCTGTGTCCGGCATGAGGCAGCCCCGGCCTCTCCTGACAGAGGCCGCCAACCCCTGAGCCCTCGCTGCCAGACCTGGACCCTGCGCCCCGTGCACTGGTGTAGCCGGCGATATTTTCAGAAGGAGGGGAATTCTTGCACACACTGGTTCAAAGCTCATACACACATACTTGTCCTGGGGTCTACCAAACTCCTTGAACAATCTGACACTAATGTGAGACTACAGAGAGAAGGAGCAAACATAGCAGAGAACAGAAACTAAGAAGTAACACACTTTTCTTTCTAGAAATTATTCCCACTAGGAAAAACTTTTTCTCACTCCCTTTCTTCCTGTATGTATTAAAACACACATACTTACATGCCATAAATTAAATCTGATCTTACCTCAGGCAGTTTGAACTTGAGCAGCCTGCACTATGTATTTTGACATACCTACTCTGAACTGCAGGATGAGCTATTCTCAAATAATTTCTGCAGTGCATTCACAATCAGCTGACTTTTGTTAAATACCAGACAGGTTTTTTTCATCACAATCATCACTGTATTTGGGTGGCTGATGCTTTATTTACTACCTTAAATCTCAAATAATATTTTTATCATCAGTACATGAAGGCATCATCATGACAAGACAGATCTGTCTTTGTTCATCTTGGGGACATTTCAGTCTCTTCATAACAATACTACCTAAGCCGTTCCCTAATCCTCAGTGTATTATCTTCACAATATTGCTAGTGAAGCACCCTTGTCTGATTTCATAAATAACAAGTTAGGGCAAAATGGGACCACAGACACATTTTTAAAGAAAAATGCAGCACTTCAGTTTAAAGTCTGGGCTTTAGCGATTTTTCTATGATCAAGTACAGCCTTATAAATAGGAGGAATAATAAAATAATCTTTTATGGGAAGAGAACTAAGTATCAGTATTGCATTGTCCCAGAGTAGCTACTAGTGGCTTGTTATACCACGTTTGTGAAGGACTGTAAAAGACCCTGGAAATAAAAAACCTCAACACCACTAAATGTGATGTATACCAGTCCATAAAAGCATTTAAAGTTCTAATATAGTGGAACAGTCCTTTTTGTTTGTGGTGTTTCTTGCCTATGCAGACAAAAGCACTGTATGCTTTTTTTTGGCCTCCTTTTTTTCCTTTTTTTTAAGAAAGACTTTGTTTACACAATGTTCCTAAAAGCAGAAGTTATTTAGAATATTAGCTAATAAGACTAATAATTTCAGTTTTGAAGGGAATGTTTGCAATTGTGAAATATTAAAACCAAGTAATCCATATAGGTACATGCATACCTTAACAACAATACGGATACTCACTGGGAAGATTACGACTGACCAACAATGGAGTGAGTTTGACAGGATGTCAGAAACTCACTTGGTTTCAAGGTGTGGGGCTTTTTTAACATAGGATCAAAGTCTGGAAATCCTATGAAATTGGCCCATATGTGCAAGAGTAGTAAGAGGAACTAAGTTATCACTTTCAGGAGAAACGGGACAGGAGATCAGACATTTGGAAATACACAAGAGGAGAAACACTGGCCATAATTAAGACAGTGGCAAAATCACTGCTAGGTTCACTGGCACCATGATTTCACCAGAAGTAGCTAGCAGAGAAGTAATCTTAAGCTGATCTGATTATAGAGTTTTGAATAAGTTAAACTTATTTAGGTCTAAATGTCTTAGCATTCATTGTAAAATACAATTTTTTATATTTATGATAAAAGCCTTTGCAGAATGTGCTGGAATCAAACATGAAGTCAAAACTTCACAGACAAACTTTATATAACATTTTGATGGTTCAAATAGCTTTATGCATTAGATGATAATCTTCAGATTTGGCTCCAAACTGTCTGAGATAAACTCAATATTTTCATTCTAGCTATCAGCAACAGTAGCAGCACTATGCTGAGTACAGCTATTGGAAAAAACACCAGCAAAGAGTGTGCTACACCAGCAGATGTAGTCCACATTTAGACAATTCTCTACACATTAGCTACTGCTGTGGATTTCTCCTTATATATGTGCACTTACACATTTGGATTTCCAGATCCTCGTTGTCAGATGTTAAAATGAAAATCTCAATTTTTCGTAACCGAGATTTGCTTTCAAGCAAAGAAACAACAGAACCTTTCTATATCCTACCATACAGAAATTCTTCTAGGCAAGAATTTAGTAAGATCATAAACCTATCAATTTAATATGTAAAGATTACAAGTGAAGAAGAATGCTCTGCATTTTTGGGGGTAAAATCTGATGACAGCCTTTAATTCACTGAGCTACACTACTTGATTTTTTATGTCAATTAAACTACCTTTAATGAAAATGAAATTAAAAAAGGGAACTGTGACTTATACCAAGATAGTTTGTTTCCCATATATCTGTCTAGATAGCAAATGTGGGTGTACTCACCTGTCCCTTGAGTTTTACTCAGCTCTTATCTCTGCCCGTGAATAATTTTAATTGTCTCATACATGCATGATTAGATCGATTAAGAAAAATTACTTTCATAAATCTTCTTCCAAAGATAACTAATTATGCACAAAATACGCCAATCTGCCTCTGATTTTCATTAATAAAAGAGATTATCAGAAAATATGATGCTGACACTTCCATAAAGGAAGGTCAGATAACCTTCTCTAAGTGTAAAATAAGTACACTTCTTTCAGATATTAAAAATATTGAAAAAGAAACATGTTAACATGTTACAATCATGACTATCAGATCATCATATTCCAATTAGAGATCAAAGGAAGGTGCTACATTTTTAGTTCTTCAGGAACCAGGTTATAAGTAGCAATCTTTACAGCTGCTTGGCTTTTCTTTTAAAAAAGCAACCCACACATTATGCAGTCTTCCACATCACATAATTATGCCTAGCAAAACAGAGGCAATACAAAGAGCAAAAATCCAGTCTTAGATCTTACACCTCAGAGCTCATCTCCAGTTCTCTGCTTTCTCAGTATCCCCTGAACTCCCATTAATGTCAGTGGGAGTTTAATATGCTGTTCTTGCATATGTAGCACCATTAGACATCAAGAGGAGTTCAGTCCATGTACAGAGATTGGAATATTAGTTTTCAGATGTGCTAAGAGGCTTTGAGAGTTTAATTTCTGTCATCACTCAGAAATATATGCATAATGTGTTAGAGGCCAGAGAGAGAAATTTTACATAAAGGTCTCTAAAAGTTAATTTTCCAGTGTTTGTATTTACATGTGAATACATTATTGGTCCATGACGCATCCAAATTAATTGTCCATAAATGTACAAATCATACATTATACCAGGTTTGACTCTAATGCAGATACTAAACAAGTATATTCTGATAAACATGATATTAAAAACTATTTGAATTTGTCCCTCTATGTGTATACCAGCCTCAAACAGGTAGTTAAATGCTGGCCACTCTCTTCAAATGATCAGGAAACTTGCCAGTAGAAAACAGTTTCTATACTTACTCTTTGTGATATGAGCACATACCTGAGAGGAAATGGAAACATACACACAAAAAATTCACTGCACAATATTTTCAATCCCACCTAAATTAGGGTGAATTCTAGCTGGTTGCTCCCAAATATTTATCCCTTATATGACAAGGACAAGTAGAATTCCCTGGTAAATTTTATGAAATTGAGACATTTAACACGTCAGGCAATGTGTGTTTTTTTTTTTTTGTTTTTTTTTTTTAAAAAGACCCCACATATTTATCCCTTACTCCTCAACAGCAAGCTATTTCAGAAATGTTTCCATTTTGAATGTTTTTATACTATGGAATAACACTGGCATGATAAAGTAATTGTAGTAATATCTAATACTTTTTAATGTAGAGAAAGAATAATTTTTCTAGATGAAATAGGACATATTTCCAATATAGTGAGTTAGACTAATACTGAAAGTTCAGTTGTAGCTGTTGTAAATTTATTAGAATACATTATATTGAAACAACATTTCTTTTTGAGGATCTTTCTTTTATAGTATAGCTATGTGGTGATACTGAAAAAAAAATCAACAACAGTAACAGCAGCAATAATGTGTATCTCTAAGTAAGCACTAGATGGTTTCTAATGATTTGCATAGAAATGGATACAGCCTCCTATATTGCGGTTCTTGTTTTTCAGTATTTTTGTCAGCTATTATTTTATAACTGCATACTGAGATTACAACACTTGCATAAGACCATGCTATTTTTATACGTTTTTTTTTCCCCTATCTAATCATTAAATAAGTAATTCTTGCTCTGTTTCTGGCAGCTACTGATATTGAGTGCTCCAGAAATAAGGCTGTCATCTTGCTTGTGTACCTCAACAATTTTGTCATCTCTGTGCAAAATTACAAAGAGTTGCGCTTGTCAAATAAGATGTTTCTCATCTTAAACAACCTCACAGGCAAAGTTAGTGCCTGCAGAATAGACTACTGGTAACAGTGTCTAACATTTTCCTCTGATACCAGGGGAAACTTTATTTTGGAGACAAAGAAGGAAACTTGCAGAGGTATCACAATCAGGACTGTACTGTCAGAGGTCCATACAAAATTTTAGCCTATTTACAAAACACTGAGAATAACTCAGCTTTAGTTTTGTTAGACTTTGGCAGTTAACTTGGCATAGGTTCCTCTTTCTCAACATACTTAATATCCAAAGAGGCAGAGCAGGACTCTCCTCGTATCTTTTTTCTGACAAGTTGGTGAAGTTATGTGGTGTTTCTCAAGGAAAATGAAAGGAGAGTCTTATATTGCAGAAGTTTCTCTGATAATGCGGAGCACAGAGAAAAGCTATCTGATCTTAATGCTGGGAGTTGAGGAACGAAAAGGAAAGAGAGCAGTAGGACTGGAAAGAGGAAGAGAAAGACTAAGACTTAAATGTACCTAAGCTCTGAAAGGAAGATAAAAAAACAAGTTGCATTTGAGAAAATCAGTACGAGATGGGAGCTAAGCTGGGAGACAGAAGAGAGAGAAACAGGTTGCAGGTGTGGAAAACCTGCAATCACTACAGTACCCTAAAGAATTTTGATTTGACTCCAAAACAAAATAATCCTCTGCTTTCAGACACACCAACTGGCTAACTATGCTATATCTTCTCTTTAACTGACTAGTCCAGAAACAGCCTGCTGCAGTTGTAGTTGCTATTACCAGTTACTGTTATCGCTCATGTGGCTAGAGTTTTGTTTGTGCTGGGAATTCAATTTGAAGGGAATCTAGTTTGGCTTGAAGCACCACATTTGATAACTTTGAGGAGGGATACAGATAATGGAAATAGTGCTTTTGAAGACATTAAATTTATATTAAAATAAATTATGAGTATGTTATAGTTAGAAAGTCAAATATTCAAAAGTTATGATCTCAAACAGAAGTGGCCCAGGGATATTAGCCTAATAAATATATTTAAGCTCGTTTTCTCTAATAGTCTCTACTGTAAAACAGTTGCTAGATTTTTTTTTTTACTGTGGCTTCCCTTAATATTATATGCCTTACCTGGTTCTCTTGTTGGTGCCACAAACAAATTTGCAGAACCTGCTCCAGTCCTTGGCGCTGATGTTTAAGGAATCTGTCCAGTTGCCGCCTCCTGTCTTGTAGCACTTCAAGGAGATTGTCAATTTTCAAGCAGCTGCTGTGGGCTCCCTGAATCAGCTCTGTATTTGCATTTGGCCCCTCACATTTGAATTCTTCTATAAATTCAGTTAGCTCTTGGCTTTTGTTTAAAAGTGCAAGTGACTTTTCCAAAAGCTCTGTAAGAATAGAATTTCATAGGAAAAAACCCAATGTGATTTGTAATTCTAGTAGCATATTTCAATTATAATTCAAGTATTTTTAAATCTTTAAATTTAAATCTTAAATTTAGATCTTAAATATCTATTTACATACATGAGCGTAACGTATTTTCATGCATTAAATGAACAGGTTATAAATACTTACTTTAGATGGTATATGTCCTAAGATATTTCAGTTTGGACAGCTGTTATATAAACCTACAAAGGTATAGCAGTGTATACACATACATATATGTACCTATAATGGTACATAAAATACAACACAATATATATACACATATAATGGTGTACTGAGAGCCATTGAGACAAAACACAGATGTGAGATTTTTTTCTCAAAACTGAGTTTTTTGATGGTTTCCCAATCCTCAGGTAAACTCAAGTGGAATTTCCTACCCTGCTTTCTGTGTGGGTCTGTAGCCTCTGTAGTGTTTTATTACTGATGCAAGCAAAGTTTAGATCTTTACGTCCCTCACAGAAGTTGAAAGAAAAAGCTGTCCTGTCTGGGGGCTCTTATAACCTTATGACTAAGTAAGTCATGAATATCAGGAACTCTTATCTTCTTTCCATAACCTCTACCTAGATACATTCAGGGTTAAAATTCAGTGGACTAGTACACTTTAATGATCTACTAGTCATGTGTCTGTCTTTGTTCCAGCTCCTTAAAGCCACATGGTACAAAATCTATTGAACCGACAACAATCAGTATTTATAGGTCTTTCAAATGAAAAGGAAAAATTTTTAGGCACGGAGTGAGGAAGAAGGGGAGCCAAGCCAGAATAAGAGGCAAGGTAGGCATGAAGAAAAGTATAAGAAAGGAATGGTTGCAAGGAGCTGCTACTGAAGCAACCAACAACAGCTGAAACATTGATCTTCTCAGTTGAGTACATGTACTGGTAACTCAAGGCAAAGCACCCTAAATCTCCATCTTTCATATAAGCACCTAGGGAAGATGCAGAAGTGGAATGCCTCCACTTCTCCAGCCATCAAGGGCTAACAAGAGAGTTTAGTTTCCACAAGCTCCCTGCAACAAGCCTGTCCATTTTACTTCTTGCCTTCCAGAAAGGTGGTATTAATCAGAACTGTTCCATTTCAGTCCATCCAAAATAGAATACATACAGAAATGGATAAACGAGGATAATTCATATATTTTCACCTTTTTTATTCTGATTTGAAATGCATTTGTTTCAAAACTTTTTTTTTTTTTTTGTAATAAACATTTGTGATAAACTACTCATCACATACTGGTAGAGCCAATACTTTGTAAAGGTTGTATTTTCAGCTACCTTACTTTGGAGTGGGTAGATAGTATCCTTCTCACAGAAAGCAATACAAACACTGTTTTTTATCAAATAGCTCAATATCAGTTTTCCAAATTTGATGTGGTTAGATTAAGAAGCCAACCAATTGCAACAACTTTCCTTCATCTGAGGAAAGGCTTATCCCCATCAAAGCAGTCTTTCTCTGGCAAATCATTTCATCTGATTCTTACGGTTTATAGATCCTCTTTTCAGCAATAAATTACTACCAGATACTTCAGCTTAAAATTGCTATACAGTGAACGCTTTGCTCCCATGAAGATCGAATTGGAAGCCCCAAAACCAGTATCAGAATTACCTGAGTTCAATTCTCTATTCAGTCTCCTGAGAAGAATACCTGGCATTCAAGGTAGCTAAAAATATTTAAGCTGGTACTCTACTAGTGAATAATAAAGTACAGTTGACATTCTGCCAGTTATTAGTAACCTTATAGCAAAATTTAGTTAAAATTACAAAGATGGAGTCTTAAGTCTTATAAAAAATACAGAACCATACGGAATTGCAAAGGTGTCTGAAATAGCCACACAATAAGATTGGTTTTGAGAAAATTTTTTTTGCCCTTTTTGAATTAAGAGTATCACAACATAGTAGAAGATGCTTCGCATGAAAATTTGAATGAACAAAAAGAAGTCACGTGGAAGAATTTTTCTAGGCAAACATATGTGCAGGAAAGTTGTGGTGGAAGGGGACAGAGCACATTTTTTCCAGAAGTGTTACAGTTCTAGCTGCAGAACATTTTGGAACAGATCAGACAACTCAATGGGCAAGTGAAACACAGCCCCACTCCTCAAAGGCAGAAGCAAAACACAGGGAACCACTGTAGGCAAATAAATTCTGAAGCTGGTTAGTTACCACCTCTACCTGACAGCTCCCACCCTCACTTCACCACTTTTTCTTCAAACTCCATCCCTAGGCAAAGGAAAGCAGAGGGCAGACTTCTCCCTTGGCCGCTCTCAAGAAACTATAGGAGATTGTTACTAGAGTTGATTGGAAATTTTCTAATGGAAAGTTTTCCACAGGAAAATGCTAATTCATTGATGGCTATGATAACTTTGATGAATTTTTCCCATGGAACGGAAGGACGGTTTTAGAACTTGCTTGCCAGTCAGCCCTAAAAGTCAGCTTGGTTTCTCAGCAGCTCACCTGGCCTGGACTGTCTTGAAATCAGAATACAAGCTTACCACTAGCTGCTCTGCAGCAACAAAGATGGAACCATGAGAGCGCTAGCTCAAAACCAGGAGTTTCATATCTTTCAGGAGGTATGATAAAAAAAAGTTATTTCACCATTACATTTTTCCAAACAGAACATTTTCATATTTGTTCTAGGATTTTATTTTTCTTTTAAATACACACAGGAAGAGTAAATCATCCTTCCAGGAGTCAGCGCACCATCACACGCCATCAGGAGTGGAATACCATTTGTACCTTTTGTATGATGCTCTTGTTGCAGAAGGAGTTCTCTCAAAGAGTCAATGTTGTCAAACTCCTGGGCATTTTTCAGGAAATCTTCAACTTGGTCAATTTTAACAGCAAACTGCATTAAGAAAACAAAGGGTGGGAAGAAGCATGATATAATTTTCTTTTGCAGAACTCCACCATAATCTCTGTATTATAGGGAAAATTCATGAGAATTTGTAAATTCTTGGAAAAATGCATTTTTAGTGCCTGCTAGATACTTTGTGGCCTCTACGCACCTTGTGGTTTTTTGAGGTTCCCATTGATTGAGGGAACCCAAATTTCAGCTGACATACTCTGTAATTAGTTTGTCACTTTATGAATCATCTTTCCTACATAGCCTTCAGACTCACTGAAAATAAATTCTTATGGAAGAATCTGTTTATTTCAAAGCCTTCAGTAAAGTAATTTAACATGAATGAAGCCTTTAACTTAGGTGTCCTTCCCAGAACTTCTTTCTAATGTTAAAGTATTGAGGGAAAAAAAACATTTAAGGGCAACATCAGACAGCAATACAATCTTCAAAGCAATCTTTTGAAGGCAGAAATGAGTAGCAAATTTAAGCTAACAAATATTATAGTAAACACAGTAATTAATTATAGTGGGGAAACAGCATCTCTCTAATGAAGACTGAATTTAGGTTACTCCTTTACAGTTCATTCTTCCATGGGTTCCATATTTTAAATATTGAAACATGCTGTGTTTCAGGGAGATCTGGAGCAGATCTGGTAATCCGCTGAGATTGTTAAAACTAAGATTGGAATTCTTTATTTGGTGGAATTCTTTGTTTAGCTTCCACCTTTGCAGGTGCAATTCCAAGTATGAGTAGCTCAGATAGAGTTGAGACACATATTCTGCATCTTAGCCAATCTTTATCAATTCTACTGCTTCATTTCAAGAATGAAGAAACCAGTAGAGTTCAAACTTGTGTTTTGGTGTAAGCAAAGATGTTGAAACCTATGGTGAAATTAAGGAAGATGAAAAGCAAGCATTCTGCTTTTTCTGTCTTTTCTATTGTTCCACATTTTTCTCCCTCTTGATGTGTATGCTATAAAAGAAATCCATTAGGTATCAACATTTGAGATTTGAGTTCTGATTTTCACTAAGGACTATTCTTGAGATATGTTTTGTGTTTTATCACAATAAAACAAAGATTTCCATAATCACAGGCTGTCATTTAAAGAAAAGCCTTTCCATAAGAAATTTCAGCAACTCTTATTTAAATCGATATTGCATTTCTTCTTCCTTTCTATATATAATGGGTGTGCTCCAGCTGCTGCATTTTGTTTTAATGATATTGTTGCAGGGGCAATTCAGCTAGCCCCTTAAGGATTTAGTCTGCACTAGGTCAACCTTTGGTGGTACAGAATTTATCAGTGACACTTATGCCAACTCTGTACTAATTTATTTGTATAATACACATCGTCAGGACAAAATAATTAGTAGATTGTTGATCTTGGAGTTTTTAGGACAGTTAGCAGTAAAATGGTTTCTTCTGTATTTTATAGGCGGCACTGGGCTATTGTAGAAACAAAATTATCAGGAACAATTAAACTCTTCAAAGCTCCAGGGATGTGGGGACAATTGAATATGAGGCTACACAGAGTGAACATGGAATCCTTCTCTGCTTTAGCTCCCTGTGTATCAGTGAATTAGGATAAGATATACAGACAAATGGGTAAACGGGAAAAACAACACTCTGAAATCTGTCTCTGGGCTCACACAATTCTCCTTTTGTGCACATCTGCACATGGAAGTCTCAAGTAAAAGACTGGCAAGTTAGACTAATATTTAGTCCGCATAATTACAATAGCTGTATGGATATTTCAGTGTAAAACCTTCAGTGGTCAATCTTCAATAAGCATTAGGGAAGGCATCTGAGAATTTAGTTCTTTCAATGCCAAATAATTTGAATCATAAGGAATGAAAGATATTCTGCAGAATGTCCATAGCCATTGAATTATGTATTTTAGGTTTTGGTCCAGTTCCATTTTTCACTGTCATTTTTCTGTCAAGTACAAATTTTGGAGATATCATGACTAAGGTATTTCTTAAAGTCTATATGGTTTTTTGTTCAGTTTCATCCTGAACTATCCAGAAGGTGGAGAAGAAAGGATGCATCTGGAGATTTTATTTTCTAAATTGCTTCAACCTTTAGGAATGCAATGAACATATTTAACAGAGTAAAATTACAGTGGACAGAGTACCTGTAAGATGTGGGTGGTTTTAAATTAAGAGTCATTTGATTTAAATACAAACCTCCAGAGCATTTTCAAAGAACACTGAAGTAAGTTCCAGAAGTGCCTGTCGTTTCTCTAACATAATGATGAGGGCATCCCATGCATCCCCAAGGGTCTCCGCCATGGCATCATAAACCTGACTATTTTCTTTGTTCTCCTCTGCAGCCTTGTCTGCTTCATACAGCAGGTCCCATACCTGGTCTTCCAAAGCCTGAGAAGAGGGGGGGGCGGGGGGAAAGACATCTGTAAACAGAATCCAAAACACTGTGCTGACACTGGTGTCAGGATACTTTTTCAGTAGGTCTGATAAACCACCCACAAGTCTCCTACACCTGCTTTATTTCCACTTCCTAGAGATGGGAGTGTAGCTGTTCCTGCATGTTTCATAGCAAGCTTCTGAATTTTATCTGCACTTAAGAGGCAATATTTTTATGAAATTTCATTTCAAAACAAGTGCTAAGAGAATTTATTATCCTATCTCTAATATTTAGATTCAAATAAGTTTACATCTCCTTAAACACAGATCTTCCTGGAAGTGGTAGTAATGAAGGTATTTTGGATCATCTTTGAAATGTCATCATATTACATTACCCGACATTACAAGCTCTAAGAGTTTGTAAGGTAACTTACCCATAAGTCTCCGATGACTTCAACACAGACAAGGCACAGACAATCCAGACAAGAGTAGCTTGAACATATGTGCATATTCTCCAGAAAAACACCAAATTTATGCAATGTTTCAAGTTCAGCTCTCCGCATTGCCCAAGCTGGCCGCCAAATAATAATACACTATTGTCAAGAAAATCATTCTACTGTGTTTCATTACCTCACTATGAGAAAGATAACTGCTGGGCCATTTCCAGCTTATATTGAAAATCTTTAGTGTGTCAGAAAAATTGATTAGCATTTGTTCTTTATTCTCCCCTTCCTCCCCCTCCCCCCCATCTCGGGTTTTATTATGAGCATGAATTAATAAAGTGCCAATTTCTGCTGTTATTAGAGGTGCTATCACATGAATGTGTAACGGGAGAAGAAATCTGTATTAGGCAAATTAAAATCTATGATAACTCATTCTCATGACACAGATGCTAATAAAGGTTAAGGAATTGGAAAACTTGAAATTCTCCTGACAGATCCAACTGAAAAGAGGAAATTGCAGAAAACTTTATTGTTCTAAACACAGAACCATAACCTCCAGTCCTCCCCAGACCTTGTATACTACACAAAGATATCAGCTTGAACTGAAGAGACTCATCACTTCTCTCTAAAAGCAGTACTATGAGAACAGTATAATAAACTATGGAACTTTTATTCTTTCTTTGAAAAAAATAGAATGAAATGATTTTAACTTAACTTTACAGACAGCCAACTATGAAAATAGTGGTAAAATTAACAGGCATAAAAGCAAAAGCAGCTCCAACAAACCCACCTTTTTCTACAGTATATAGAAAAGTCATTATCAGCAACATAAATGCATGCTTACTGTTTGGTGACATCAAAAAGAGTATCTGATCAAAAGCCAGTGTTCTAGAGAACAATACACGCTCTACTTCATTTGCTGAATACCAAGAATGGGAACTGCTGCTTTTTAATCCTTCTGTAAAACCAACTCTTTTTGTTCTGTTGAATCCCTATCCTGATTGCCTCACAATATGAGAAGAAAAGCTCAAATTCCCCAAATGTTACCTGTTCTGTATTTAAGTAGAAATCTAATTAACATTTATTTAAAATTATTCTTTGACTTTAAATGAGGTCATTTGCATGGAGTAGATACTGTCACTCTGGTGTAACTATTGATAGCAACTATTTTATACCTCCATAATATCACGATGAGACAAGAATCAGATCAGGAAAAACAGTTGGCCTGGGGAATCCAAAGTACTCCAGTCAACCTTTATTCAAGAATATTTATCTAGCTGACAAGGTAACTAAGGGTTGCTGCAGGTGTTTTTCTAGTCTTACATGCAGCAGTCAGAATACTTATTATCAGAAATAAAAAAACAGCAGCACTGACTCATGATAATTTTTAAACTGCAGAGATTATATGCTTGTACAAGTAATAAAATTTAAAACTCAGCTTCATCAAAACAATGATAACGGTAAGGTAATGAACCGAGCTCATGACAATTTTAAATGAAAATCCAGCTTTCGCTGCAATCTTTAACACAGTTCTTTCAACTCTTTCTTGGTTTTTCTTTTATTGGTTTGCATCATTATTTAGCAGATAAGTTTGACTTCATTTGAAAAAGTGAATGCCATAAGCTAAAAGATAAAAACATGGAAAATTCTGCTGTCATGACTCCATTCATTATGTCCACTTTCCTCTATTTGTTGGGTTTCCTAATCATGACACTTTTTTCAGACATTGCAGCAGTTCAGCAAAAGGAGAATATGTCTTATTATTGGAGAAACAATCCCATAAGAAATATTGGCTTTTAGTGGAGAATGAAGTTATGACACACCTGGAATAGATATTCCATAAAACAACATCAGAATTCTAAGTGTTCAGTCAAATTCATTCTGCTGAAAATAAAAAGCTCACTTTAAAGCTGATGGCTAGAAAACAAATCTGGAGATTTAATATGCTAGCAGTCATTGTTTTCAGTTAAAAATGACAAAAAGTCAGGGATTATTTTCCCTGATATTTATCAAGGAACTGGGAAATGAGCAAAAGGGTAGTATATAGTATTCCTACCTCTCTCAGAAAACAGATTACAGTTTACTGAAAATAATGAAGGTTTGGGTTTTTTTTTTCTACTGGTATTTACCTTCAGAAGTAACCTACAGGCATGATGGCTGCGTAATCGGGCACATCTTTGTCTACATTGTTCACTTGTTTGAGAACACTGCATTTTAGGTAAGGTCTTGAAATCTCCAATGGTCAATACAATACTAACAGGAAGAAAGAAGTTACTTCATGTGGAAGGCCACTTTACCCATCTTTTCAGGCCCCATCCTCTGTTTTCCACTTTTCCCTTGTTGGTAACTTCAGACACACAGGATTTTCATAATAAAAACAGATCTAGCACATCAAAGGCAAACCTGCATTAATAATGCAGTCACATTTCTGTTGTGTTATATAATGTTAGTAAAATTGGTAGTTAGACTCATGTGCTATTTCTTTCTCATCTTACTAATTATGCCACTAGATTTTTTTTAAGCTTTTGTGCAAGGAATACTAATGAACAATTTCTTTAATCGAAGACATTTACCAATAGGTAAATGAGCATACATAACTATAATATGCTGCTCTACAAATAGTCTATACATTCAAGAAATATATTTTAGTCTTCCAATTTATTTCTGATGCTGGCTGTTCCTGTTATCATTCTTTACATTTCACAGACAACATAAAGGCAGGATACGACATTTACATTGTTTCAAAACAGACCTAGATATTAATTCTTAAAATCTATTTTGAAAACACAACCAGACTGCTTGCAAGATGATTTTAAAAGGCTTCCCCAATAAAAGCACAGTATAAAACAATGTTTTTATTACCACGAAGACACAGTCACAGATAATTTGACTAGCTTTTCAGACACATAAAAGAGGAGTTTATTACTAATTTTCCATGTCACATTGCTTTGGTTTCTGTCCAATTTCAAAATAATCAATATTTTCTAACTGCATATGATAACATAGCATGAAATGCCTAGAGCTCTGCTTGTCTACAGGACACTTACTCGAAGTGATAGCACTCAAGACCCAAATTCAACACTAAAACTATTTTACATTTAGAAAAAGAATATTCTAGAAGAATCATGAATCAGGAAATAAGATATGATTTTTTAAAAGCTATAAAAATGGAAAATAAATAAGGTTTATGGATTTTATTCATTTTTTCAATAGCTTAACTACTGATAAATAAGGGTATGAAGACACCACAAAAGGGAAAAGAAAATAACAAACAAAGGTTTCATGTACAGACTGGGTCATTCTCCATTCTTGTCATTTATCACCCAACACTAGGAAATATCTGTTATGTCTTAAAATCTGTTTTAAAATAGACCTAAAATTTAGGACTCTGTCCTACAACAAACTGCCTCCATGTGGCTTTTTGATTCTTTGATTTTGATTCACTTGTACGACCTTCTAGTAGGAAGTGCAAGTTCATGTCAGAGTTCAAGTACTAAATGTCAACTCACTTTTATGCAGTGTTAAAATTTTCATCATTTGGTTTGTTCTAAAGTTCGGTGAGAAGACTGGAAAATGGTGAGGATACTTGCTTCTCTGGGCAGCTACCTACTCTCAACAGGCAAGGGATAAACCAAACCCACAGTTTTAACAATTGATACCATGGGTGAGATTCTTGTCCCCTCACTTTCCGGCCACTTCAAGAGAGCTGGAGTCCCTGGAAGCCCTCAATTTCTTTCCAATCTGCAAAGTGTGGCTCTAGTGAAGAGGGAAACCATGAGATTGTTTCTTGAAGCAGTCATTTGCCAGGTGAGGACAGAAACATAAAGCAGCATGGAGTGTACAGACCACTCGGCCTCAGAGACATTTATTACTGAAAAAGCCATTTGCCCTCTGTTTCTTTGCCCCCTGCATTTTGTTCAAGGTCAGTTCAGCAGATGTTCCAGCCCAGGGTTGAGAGCTTGTTACTTCCCAAACGACTTCCCTCTTTGCTATGAGTGCTGTGCTTCATCACAGATTCTTACTACTCAAAGGTTCTAAAGAATGTGAAAGGTCATGTGATTTTTTTTTGTTTGTTTTTAACTGCTAAGTTAAAATTATTTTATGTTATAACACACAGTTTACCCTCTTATTTATAGGCAGGCATTTTTAGTTGTAGTCTATGGGCTACAAAGTTGCTTTCAAACATGCTGAGATATTTGTATATCTCTGCTGCTACAGAATTATCTCATTTCAACAACATTATCTACAAAATATTATGTAGCTAGGATTGGCTTTAGGGAAAAAAAGATACTTTCTACCGCAAGGAGCATACCAAGGCATGAACTATTCACAGTATTTCTAAATCTTGGTAAATCTTACGTAGAGCTGCAAAACATTGCACTGAAGTATGTGCATCTGATCTTCACATTTCATTTCAGTGTAATCTTCAATAGCAAAGCTACTGAATTTATGGATTTTAAACTACTCAAGCCAGTTTATGTAGCAATAAAGAAAGACAAAACCCAGAAATATCTTATAGTCTGATCAAGCCTGAAGTCAAGTCAATCTTGCTCCATAGTAAAATATTCTGGAACTGCTTAGAGTACAGGAAAATCTTGTCAGAGGTACATAGAAAACGGCATTTCTCTGTGGATTGTAAACATCAATTCACTTTTATCCCCGGCTGTTCACTTTTATCCCCAGCTGTATATAATCCCAGCTGAGAAAGAGAAAGAGGAAGCAGGAGCCAGACAGGAGAACCTGGGTCAGAAGAAGAAATGCATTTCTGAGCAAGCAACACCTGGAGCAGGTGCAAGAGCTTCTCCTCCAATTATCTCACTACAAAACTGGATCAAAGTGATGAGTTAACAATATGTTGAATACCACTGCTCATAAAGATCTACTGCTGATTGTCTTTAAACTTTTTTTTTTTTTTAAGTCAATATAGATCACCAAGATCGCATTGTATTGTATTAAATTGAAACTAACACCTCTCTTCACTTGGAAAGCTTACTCCCAAAGAATCATTTATAAAAAAAAAATTACCAGGTGGAAGAGCTGTGAGATATTTGACAAAATTGTACCACAAAAATTCATAAACAGTTTGAAACTCATGGCACTGTGCAAGAATCATACTTTTATACAAGAGAATATATTGCAAGAACCATAATTACTGCAACAATAATAATAAGCCCTAACACTAAATTTACTGTAACTGTAGCCTTCTCTAGTTTAATCAAGCCATCTCCTGTTTCTTAATCTTGTCTCCTGTCCTTGCCAATTTGAGCATGCTTATTCTACAGTGCTGCCAGTTTGCAACAGTATTGTTTCAGTGAAAACAGTACAGCAATGGGTAAGTCTACGCTATGGTATCTGTTTTGAGTGCAGCTGGTGAAGACATGCTTAAGGTAAAATTTAAGTCACTCATT
Source organism: Fulmarus glacialis (assembly GCF_000690835.1). Classification (NCBI taxonomy): domain Eukaryota; kingdom Metazoa; phylum Chordata; class Aves; order Procellariiformes; family Procellariidae; genus Fulmarus; species Fulmarus glacialis. The sequence continues at coordinate 60,667 of NW_009188397.1, read as the reverse complement.
CAGTACAATGCAGTGCCAGTAGCCTAAAACTCAGTGCTAGTGCAGTATTTACTTCTCAAGTTGTTTTTATTGCTTTCATTGAGGTTGTATCTTCACTACAAGCTGGGGCCAACCATTTCTGCCATCTGCACTGTAAATTCTTTAGTGCAGTGCAGCTCAAAAAGGATCTGAGAACAATCCTGCTGCAACTTACCACTTCTTGCCACAGGATGCTTGGAACTTAACTAAGCATTTTAGGGCTTTGAGCACAAGAAATGCAACAGCTGCAAATGAACAAACCCTGTTCTTGATGGACATAGAATGATTCCTAGAAAGGTTTCTAAAGGTATACAAGTAAAGTTTGGCAGGTAATTTTAGTAGAAGCAGCGGGTAATTGTGGTTCATACTACTGCTGCTACATTGCTAGCTATGTCTGAGCTAGTTGATTTAAACTTAGTTTGCAGATGTCTACACAAGGCGTAAGCATAAGACAGACCTGCTGTCAGAACTCAGAATATAACATTCAAAACAGAAACAACATAGGTTTCTAATAACCCAATTACTACATTACCCATATGCAGCAAAGTATCCAGAAGTTTTTCATTACTGTACATAATACTGTTTAACTTCTTCAGACACCTATCAATTGCTCCCTTACCTCATTTTTTTTTCCTGGTTGAATAGTTTCATGGTCCCACCTTCATTAACTTATATACAGAAGAAATTGTTAAGTACTGAATCAAATTAGAATTTTGGCATTGTCTTGAGCTTGCAAAACTGTTAATTGCTCACAGTCACTTACATGCAAATATACAAGAATATCTGAAGTTACTGGCATAGCTAAAGAAGCATAATTGTACCATATACAGCTAGAATTATTAATATACTTATTTGACCTAATCCTGCTCTATTTAAGTGTAACTTATTTATGCGATTTCCTTATTTATGCGTTCAGTGCAATTTGAATTTTGATCCATAAACTTTGATTTCTAAAATTCAGTTTAGCTAAAAAAAACCAGCCCCAAAACATAGTGCAGGAGACAGATTTTATACTGCAATTCTTACCAAATCCATGCTCATTCCACAGCTAATGAGATTTTTTCAGGCAGTATATATTATTCATAGAAGAGAAAAAAGAGAAAACCCTGCTTTCTTGGCTCTGGGGGGCCAAGGAACTGCCTTGCTTTAACCTTTGTACAGCACATTTAAGAAATATTTAAAACCTGTCAAAGCAAGTAAAGCTCTGGGGGGAAAAAAAAAAACCCACTATGTATTTTTAAGGTATATTTCTGCTACTTTATAATTTTATGTAATCATTATAGGTTTTCATTTCCTTTTTGCTATATGAAAAACCTGTCTTTCAGTAAAACTGCTAATGTTCAATTCACTCATAGTTTTTATGTAGAGTTTAACTTAAACAGCTCTTTAAAAATATGTAGCAGTTTCTCCCAAACCAATAAAGTTTTCCTGTGTAATAAAAAAGGTGTGCAGTGAGTGGCATTTTACCCTTCCTGGCCAATGAAAACACATTGATCATTTCTGCTTTTCTTGAGATGGCAAAACTTCACACTAGAACTGACTTTCAATAGCTTGAAAAAAGCACCAAGTACTGGATGAACAGGCAGAATAAATCACTGCCTTCTTGCACTGGCAACTGAGAAATAGTGCTAAAGCAACAATGCACAGTCATTTGGGTAGCTCATGCAAGGCTGCTCCTGGGCCTCTCTTTTACAGATATAAAATGCTTGTAGTAGACTCTGCACAAACAATCATTTTTCTAGCAAATGCTTGGAGGCATTTATTAGGAGGATAGTCAGTGAATCTCTCAAACTAAGCAACAATTAATGGGGTGCTGTACCTTCAAGTACTTTCAATTCAACATTGTTTATGCTAGCTAATTGACTTGATGAATAAAAATTACTTTTTTTTTTTAAACTTCCCATCGTAATTATTGAGACCATTCACAGAAATCTCTGATTTGGAATCTAGTTATTTGTCAGCTGAAAATCACCTTTTGCGTGTACAGCCTTACAGGCTTTTTTCAGACTTACATGGAGTATTTTTATTTTGCAGAACATGGTCAAACAACAATGTTCACTAGCATATGCAAATCCACTCTCCTACCTCTACATCCTAATATTTGGCAAGGCTATTTGCTCTCCAAAGCGTAAGCATTGATCTTAGGGTGCAAGGAAATCAATGTTGCTTTAGCTCTTTTGGTTTCCCCTCTGACTTCCAAAAAGGCTAGAGCAGGCTAACACCTTGAAGCATTTAACCAGCTTGTGATCTACTTAATTTCTTAAGTTTATTAATTTTATTGAAAGTTTTACTGAAAATTTACTCAAGTTGGTTCATTTTGTTTTAGACAACAACCAGCACTTTAAAAAAAAAAAAAACAAAAAACAACCCCTAAAAAACCAACAAATACCCAGTAGTAGATAGACTGAATTTATGCTGCCCTTTGATGGCTGTTTTAAAGGAAAGAGGACTAAAAATAACTTAACTGTGTCTGCGCTTTAGAAGACCCATGTTGGTAGACCCTGCTAAGGAAATTCAGAAGATTCCCATATGCCCTGGGAAAGGTGATGTCCTACAGACCTCTTCCATCACACTGTTGAAGACCCAGGATCTGAATTTACTTCATCAGGAATATCTATGACTCTAAACTGAATTTGGTCCTCAGCATTTTTTCACACTTGGGTAACAGCAATTAAATCACTTTCACATTCTACTTCATGAGAAGCTAGTTCATGAAACAAGTAAAGGGAGACTTTGCAAAACATTTTTATCTTTTTGAGTATCCGTACACATCACTAAAATACCACATCTCCAAGATAACATATTGACAGCCTCTGTTCAATAAAATTAACATAACAAAGAAGCAATTAATTGATAGCCTCTGTCCATAAGTTAAGGTATATAGAGAGGTGTCATTTCCTATGTAGCATGAAACACTTGTATTTTCCTCCAGAGAATTTTGAGTGCAGTAATAAGTATTTCATCTTAGTCTGTGAATAGCGTTGGCATTAAAGGGCAGAGAATGGATTGAGAGAGCAGTTGTCAAACACTATCAATACATCTAAAAAAGAAATGCTACTTCTAAAACAGCCATTTTAATACTACTGGATGAAAAGTTGATAAAGTAAAGCACTTTCTTACTGAGACATAAAATGCTTGCATGCACAACAACTTTATAAAAGAGTGGCATTCATTAATTATCCAGCATGAGATTTTCTTAACATTCTGGACCAGCTCTCTGTAACTAATATAATATAACAGGAATTAAGCAAGTACGTGATACTTATAGTCTCTTTACTAATTCAACATCTTAATATTAATCTATGAGAAGAATTAATTGTCATGACTTAATACTGACGTAAAAAAAAAAAAGGTAAAATATTTTCAGAACTTCACACACAGATTGCTTGTCACTAGGAGGTTAATTTCTCCCAAATTGTCATACCACTTTCACAGCTGTCCTGAATACACTGTGGAAAAACAGGTGGCATCTGAGGTGGCTCCATTTGGAATTTCTTGGCAAAGTCTGACTTTTTAAAGAGCTGACTATTTTATATTTTGAAATAAAACTAGACATGCATTTATCCCAATATTACCTCACCTTCAACACATTAAAAAGACATTTCAAATATTAAATCTTTCCTAACTACTCAGGATGGACACTGTAAAAAAAGTAGGTTTCCTTCTTTTAGAATCCTTTTTTCTGAACAGGTTGTTAATTAACATTTGTACCTGACCAGTATGTTATATTTTCCAGTAATTGATGAGCTGTGAGGCACATAATCCCTAAGACAGAGAAAACTGGGATAACTTTCGAAAACTATCAGTCATGCTTAATACAATTTTTTTTTTTAATTCAATTACTGTGTGATGAATTCAAACCCAACCACAGAAAATTTGAAAGTTAAAGCAAACTAAACAGCCATATTTAATGGAATGCAAAAACAATGTGCATAAAGTTACAAAAAAGAATTAGAAAATTGTTCATGTGTAATAACCTGTTAGTTTTTACAACTGATTCACGGAAATTTTGAAATACAGATTTAACAGTAATTTTTTCTTTAATGTCTATTGAAAATGATTCACACATTTAAAACAGCTGTGTATTTTTTTTTTAAATAATCACTCCTGTAATACCACAAAAACCTAATATAGTAGCAAAACAGTTGTCATTGCTGGGTCTGTTACCCCAGCAACAGAACACAGTTGTATTTTGAGAAGACATACCAGTAAAAAAAGAGAAATATTTTACAGGAAACTTTACTTTGTTCAGGAAGAGTTCAAATACATAAGATGGTCTTCGGAGTGATATTAAGGTTTTATTGCCATGAGTTTGAAATTATGCTTTCCACAACTGTCAAAGCCATTAGTTACTGTGAACTTTTCAAATACTCATCCTCAACTTTTTAGTTTCTATACTACATATGGGAATAGTTTAGTTTTAAATGGAGTAGACTGATATTACTGGTTTTATACTTTTCATCTTTGAAATATGAACTTTTTATCAACACAGAATCACAGAATAATTTAGGTTGGAAGGGACTCTGCAGGTCATCTTTCCAACCCCTTGCTAAAGTTACTGAAAGACTTATCCCATGAAGTCTTGAACATCTCCAGCAATGGAAATTCCAGAACTTCTCTGGGTAACCTGTTCCAGAATTTAACCACCTTCATGATCAAAATTTTTTCCTAGTATCTAATTGGAATTTCCTTTTGTCCAACTTGTGTCTCTTGTCCTAGAAGCAGACTTAGTAAAAGGAAAAAAAGTGTATTTCCATCAAAAATGATGACTCATGAAAAGCAAAATATTTCACAGAAACCTGAATTTTGATGGTTTGTTTTTTTTTTAAATTGAATCAACTTAGTAGAGCTTTCCAGTAAAGCCGTAACTTTATTTCAATCATTTTTGGAATCAGATGTTTCAGTTTTCTGTTTTGGTATGATTTCTCAATAAATACATTAAAGATGTTTTTATTGTTTCAACGGAGCAGAAACAAATTTGGAAAGATATTGTTTCCTGGAAAAGTCTGTGTTTGCGTTTGTTTTATTTTTCTAATTTGAATGGAGAAAAGAAAAGAAATGCATCCAGCTCACCCAGCTCTGAGTATGTGGTGCTGTTACTTCTCAAATTAACAATTATGTGATATGAACATGTCCAGAGTACTTTTCACTTCATATGCTATTTGTTTCTTTTTATGAACTTTCACTCCCTGTGAACACAAAAAACCAGAATGGTACGTTTCTCTTTGGGCTCTGAGGAACTGGCATGAAGCTTGACAATATAAGGAATGCCTAGCATGTAGTCAAAAAGGAGTTTGGACAAACATGCAACTTCTGTTGGTTTCAGTAAAACGATGTCAAAAAAGCATTGTTTTAAAAACCACAGGCCAATTTCAATTTCTATGTGAGATACTATTTTTCCTTTCCACTTCCACACCACTGTATTCACTAAGCCAAAAAAGAACATTGGTAGCTTGAAAGGAACAATGTTCTGGTTAAGATTTATTCAGAGGAAACTAACAGGGCTACAATCCCAGGCCTGTGCATGGTGCTCACTGTCTGGTTGTGCAGCCACACAACTCTCCCGCCACTCATATTTTCAGAGCACATTTGGGTCTGATATTGTAGCAGAGACAGAATGTGAATAGCTGAAGGTCTAGAGACATCTTTTTATGTAAGCTGTGATGGATAGTATAGCTTTTGCATTAATTTGTTCACAGCCCATTACTTGGATACCATATGTTCGGTTAAAAGAGCATGGAAAGAGAGGGGAAAGTTGTCTTTTCCTTTCCTGATTGTTGTATGCTGAGCATCCCTCCCGCCTTCTAGAGTACACATTTCAGTACATTCTTACCGTCTATTCAGAAAGCTTCCGGAGTGCAAAGCAAAGCAGACAGAGAAAGATACCTAGCAATCAGGGAGCTCGAAGCACTGTCAAAGACTGGCAAACCCCTGAGGAAAATAAGGACTAGATACAAATAGGACTTAAACTTCCTAGTGGCCTAGAGGGGATAGCATACAGTATGTTGCAACCCAAAAAGCCACGTGGAGCTGCTAACGTCAGGACAAAACTAAAGGAAAAAATGAGATTTATGAGGACAGAGTTTAGAGAAAGACTGACTTACAAGTGCAATAAAATTACAATAAAACACAGCTCTATAGAACCCTTCTGGTAATGTTGATATGTTTCCTTGAAGGAAAAATTCAAAGTCATGATATTTTAGATTTAGTTCATGGAATCCTAATGCAGACTGCAATGCTTAAAATTAAGGTTCTCTTTCATTATAAGACTCTGTTGCTTGTGAATTTGCCAAAGCAGAATAAAACTTTATGTAACAGGATCTGTGCCATACTGGATTTTTCTGGAAAGTTTCAAATAAAACATAAAAATTGACCATTTCTAAAAATAAGAGGAAGGAAGAATACATCATTACGAGGTACAAGTTTTGCTGAGGAGCTCTAGCACACACAATCTGCAGCAAGGGGCTTCAGAGGCTGGATGACCCTGTGGACTGAGGGAACACAGGATTAAAATGGTTCTTTCTTCGGTTCTGAGTGCTTGTGTTTGCAGTCTTGGTAGTTTTTACCGCACTAAGAAATGTAGCCATGATTAAGAACATATATAATTTAGTATACTCTTTACGTATTTGTTTAGTTACTGGAGTACAAAGGAACACGGGAGCCACTGTATTTTGGTACAAAGTTACTATAATTTTATACTCCAGGTCTAGCTAAAATTAGAAATGCAAATATAGCATACCACAGAATTATAATTAGCATATCACAGATCGGGAACAGAGTATTAGATGATAATATATAAATTAAAAATAGGTCAAATTCTGCACTTTCTTAATTTTCATGAGTGGCAGACATCTTGCAAAACTTAATTCTACCAGTCTCTTTAAAAAAAAGAATGTATGCCTGTTCACGTTAAAAAATTCCCAAATTATTTTAAAAACGAAAAATGCAAATATTTTAGGTACAGTCATAATTTCATAGGTAAAATTGATTTCACTCTTCCTGAACTTCTTTAATGATTTGCATCTCAAAAAACCAAAAACTGCATATCAGTAAAGTTTTCACCTTCTGCTTCCTCAATCCAGTCATCATAAGATATGCGTTTTCCCTCTGAAATACTATCCAATATTCCTTCTTAAACAGGCAGCAGCTCCTGAATCAATCTAATTTATAACTAAAATTCACAGTCTTCAGTAGTTTATGTCAACACAAACAACAGAGATTTAAATTATTAGCTATAGTACAATCAAGATCTCAGAAGAGAAGAACTCAATAAAACAAAGATCCATGAATTTTCATCCCCTAGTAAGATTACACAACACCTGGGTCTTCAAGTTCAGGCCCCTGGGTCTTCGAAACAATAATTTCAGACAGTCCTTTTCACAGATATTTCTTATTGCCAATCAAAATCACCTAGGATTTTTGCCCCTTTTATTCCCATTGAAAATCTATTTTGGGACATTGCTCTGACAGTTAGAAACCTTTTCCAGCCTACCTCTTTTAATGATCTCCATGTGCTATATATATTCCCATGCCAGCAGCGGCCTTCGACTTAAGCAGTTGGTTTCCTGTGGTGCTTATCCATGCAATATATTTATGAGAATCTCAGTCTTTCTGCTAATCCAAAACAACATTTTCTTAGTCCACTTTAAGAAATAAGATGATACTCTTCCCTTTGATATCCCTACTAGGCACCTACCTTCAGTTCAATGTCAGCTTTTTTCAGTATAGATGACAAGAATCCTAAATTTCCACTCATACTTCCCAATTCTCTTCAGAATAGTTGCAAGTATCGGATCCTAGACTGTTTCCACAGCCATGGTGGTTAATAGCTGTTCCACAATCAAGCAGTAAACTTAAGGCCGCAACAGAAGTTCTTCCTATTCACTTTAACTGCACAACCTTATACTTGGACTGTTGAACTTTATAATATTTCTGTTGTTATATTACTGAAGTTCATCTGCTTCCTCTCAACCTTCTTCCTTTTATGATCAGGTTCATTATTTCATGATGAGGTTCATGATCAGATTGCTCCCAATGAGCAATATTCTCATCAGAACTGGATATCAGATTGCTCTGGAAGGAGAGAACTTTTAAAAACTCTCTGCCTTTTGTTCCTTTTTTCTATCTATTTCTGTCTGCCATTGTTATTTCCTGAAAAACAGGTAGGGCTTGTCAAACTCTTTGAGCAGACTCGCGTGCACAGCTGATTGGATCACACATTTCTCTCATAATTTCGGATTTATATCTAGTTTATCTTTAAATCCTGATCCTGCTCAGTGGTTTCTTTCCTTCTTCCTTCCCTATATTTCTTTTCATTATTATTTTGGGCCAAATTTCAGACTTTAGCTCATGTTTAAAATAGTACAAAGGTCCAGCTTCAGATTCTTACAGTGAATATTCTAACTTGGAATTTTCAGAGGTGTAAACTATCCTCCCCACTGAGATGCTGCTAAAATTAATCTTTGTTTATAGGCAATGCTGAAATTATACAGCACAAATAGTTATTAACTTGAAGCCCAGAAAGTAGTCATAAAACTATTTTGAGACAAATACTATTACAGTGGGAATTTTGTCTATGCAAATATTGAAACGTGTGAGTGAGCTGAACTAGCATTGAAAAAATATTTATTAAATCTTACCTTTTGCTTTCTTTCTTTTTTTTCAAGTCACTTGCAAAAATCCGCTCTGCTTTATGATGAAAATGCAGCTGAACTTTGCTGCTAATTGTACTGTTGGGCACCTCAATAATTAATATTTAATAATTCAGAAGATATTAACAAATATTTTTTCCATAACAAGTTTACTGAAAAATAAGCATTATGAAAATATTTTTACTTGAAATAACTGAAAGACTTATTTAAAAGATACAAAATGCAAAAAATGAGCATATTATATTATCACTTTTTGAATAATGTAATTTCCTAATTTGTTTTTCTTGGATATTAGCATATAAATTACTATTTTGCATTTACGCTCTGTGAATTGAAGTAAATAAAATAATTAGGAGCAATCTTCAGGTTCATGAGCCAAATTAATAACAGTGTTGGTTTTAAACTTAAGTTTATAGGCTCAATTTATTTCTGTTTTGTAGTGTTTCTGCCACAGTCTCTTTCATGATAAAAAACAGAACTTTGGAAGCAAACTAAGAATGCCACTGTTTGTCTTAGTGGGGATTTTAACACTGTCATAGCCAAAAGCATGGCAACACACGCACAGTCTGTTTTTTTTTAAATCGTCCAGAAAGCATTAATATTGGGACATTCAGACACTAAGACAGCATGTTATCTCCAGATAGGGCTTCTGTTGGAAACGACTGTTTTACCATTTCCTGTTCAGCATTTATTCTTTCAATTCTATTAACAATAACATGTCTGTTTCCTAATCCATAAACATTTGAAATGGGGACCTTTTCAAAAGTTGTATTCTGCTTTTTATTAAAATAGTAGGGTGTTCCCAATGCCCAAATTCAATGGAACAAATTTAAATCAGTAATGAGTATGATAGAGTACCTTCTATCAAAGGAAGGTATTTTGGATATGTTTTTTCCTAATGCCCTAAGGTACACACATCAGTTTTTATCACAATAATTCTGAACATTAAAAGCAGTAAAGAAATGTTCTAAAAATTACTGCTTTCCCATTCAACAGGTCTGTTCCTTCTATTACCCTTTAAAGTACCATCTGCCTTATTGAGTGCCAAACTGGTTGTTCGGGTTTTTTTAACTCCTGTTAACATTGCTAAGTCAAAAACAGTTCCCTGGAATAGTGAGCTGGGTTACATTTCTTCCTCCCCAGCATCAGAAGTACTAGAAACTGATCACTGTGCCAAATTTTGTCCTTCCTTACACTTATGAATCCTCAATGTATTAAGTCAGTGAAAGAATGGCCTGAATATTTTGATTATATCTTACAGTACATATACTGGGATGAGAATAATGCAGCTAAAAAGCGAAAGGATGATCAGAACCCAGAATGAGTTTGCAAAACAACACAGGATAATGCCAGAATGGTCAACTATTCCATAAATTATCTTCTAAAAGTCCATAGTATCTTCTAAAAGTCCACAGGTTCTTCAGCACTGATTCCAAAGATGTGTTTAGTATTAATTATCTAACTCTTCCCTTAAGCAGGACTAGTTTCACATTGAAATCATTGCTGGTTCAGGAATTTTTGCCTGTCCTGTACAAATGCTTAACTTTGAATTGGGTTGAACTAATCCAGTCCAAGCAAAGTTAAGCATATGTGTCTCCAGTATTGGTATCTGTCAGGAAACATGATTTGTTTTGCATCTTTTTAATACAACAAAAAAAAGAAATAGAAAAACAATTCAAAGCTGCCTCACTGTTGTACTTTAAATTCAGGTGACTGAAAAATTCCACAACATACAAAATTGCATCCACTTCCTGGGGATCCAAGTGGAGAAATTCGTAATTATACTGTTTTCTACTCATAAACCATTTCTAGCTCTAAAATTAAAAAACGTAAGGGTTCCATCCTCCCTTCTTTTTAATGAAGCACAGTAGAAAAAAACCCCTTTTTTTCCTCTTGCTATAATGTAACTTTCTAATCTTCTTACTTTGAAAATTTACAGACTGATAAAAAACAAATGAAGCTAATATGGCATTTAGCAACTTTTTAAATTCAAACAAGTTTAATCATGGAAGCAATTCAGATCATCATCAATATAAATATTAAGTGTAATAAATACACTATTTTGAATTAAAAGATCTTTTTTGATGGGTATTCGTAATATATTTTATGGAAGCCTTCACTTTCATAAATGTGCTGTTCTAACAAGGTATTTCTGATTTGCTATATGCCATATTAGCATGACTACAGTTGCATATAAATGTTTTAAAAATATATGTAAACCTGAGATAAAATATCACAATGTTGCCACATAACTGGAACAAGTTTTACTTGAGCACATTCCAAATGCCAAGGTCTAATTAAGAGCAAAAATATATATGTTACAAGCAGCCATAGACTATCATTGATAGAGTCAGTTGGAACAAGATAGTCAATGAAAATAATAACTAGTAGCTGATATGGAAAAATTAAAAACTGCTCTGGATAAGACCGCAGCTGGGAGAACGTTCATGTATTTGTGTAATTAATATTGTTAAAATTTATAAAATTATGTCGTTCACGACGGGTAAAAGATCAAACAGAATTGCATATACTGGACACCATCAAAACAAGGACCATCTAACAACTGCAATTTTGTGTCATCCTTTCAACCCCTGTCCTGCCCACATTTCTAAATTCTTTTTTATCCTCTCATAAATCTTTATGTCCGTAAATTTTGAAAACTGAAACATTACTACCTCTTTATCTATCTTCACATAACTAATGCATAATTCATGAACAAATGCTAAGTGAAAAATATTACTATAATCAATACTTCAAAGATTGAGAATCATTTGTGTAAAAACTTTTGATCAGTGGATTTAGTAACTTAAGACTGAGTAATTACTGACAAGTGTTAACAGCTTACTATAAGACAGAAAGGGTTGTGTCTGAAAAATGCACAGTCAGTACAAATTATGACAACATTGCAGTCCTGTATTATTGCAGCTCTTAAATTATTGAGGAAAATAGTAATTTTGAACTTAATCCTTTTATAGAATGTTCATTAATCAATGGTGAATTTTGCAAGGACTGCAGGTATAAAACATGAAATAATGAGTATTTGTTCCTGATATATTTGGATGACAAGCATTCTTTAACAGTTTATGCATAATAAATTTTCTGATCTGATATAATCTATTAAGTTTTGGGCATCCAAATAAGGATCTGTCATCTGGGTTCAAGCCATCAGTCACAAGGCCTCACAAATAAGAGTGAAAAATGTTAGTGTTTTCATCAATATTAACTAAAATATTTGTGATTATTTTATTATTTTACTATTTATTGTGAGCAGAAAACAAGGTAAAACACTGCTAAATGAAAAACAAACTTAAGGTTCCATGCATCTAAACTAATAGGAATAGAAAGTCAAACATTTGATGAGCATCAGAGCATGAAATGCTTTTGGATTATTTAATTTTTTCACTATTTAATTAAATTTTTAATGAAAAGAAACATATCCAAAACTTAATTTTAGTTTAAAGATTTTAAAACAAAAATGGAATAACAGCTTGGGGATACATCTAGAGATTTCATCTATCACAGCTTTTTTTTTTTTTTTTTTTTTTTACTTTGTTTTTTACTTTCTGTTTTCTTTAATACAATGTTTTTAAATTGGAGCCTATGGAGGGGACTTTATTGTTTTACTGTCCTTGTTCATGTCCTTACAAGTTTTCAGCCACACCTACAAGGTCTCTCTTGGAACAATATTTACATTATTTTCTTTCCCTTAGCAAATAATATTTAATATAAATATATAACACTTTAAGGTTTGACTTGATGGTAAAATGTTATTTGAACCTTTGTGTTTCTTTTAAAGATTGTAATTACTATGTTTTCTTTTTCCTCTCTTTAAAGTTTATTTTTGATAATTAGGAGAAAAAACTTAGCTTCTTCCTGTTGTCAGTATGTAAGAACTCAGCTAATGCTGAATTGCTCAGACAGGATACAGCAGCTTGTTCGAAGAATGCCTGAGTGTAGCACTGATGGCAATAAAGATGAGGCACTCGCATGAGTAAAGATAGTAGAACCACCCTCTCTGGTTTTGGGGTGGTTTTTTTGTTTTGGGTTTTGGTGGGGTTTGTTTGTTTTTGTTTTTGGTTTTTTTTTTGTAATGCTATTCTTCATAATATTCAAAATCCACACTATGCACCATATTAGATCATATTCTATATAATGTACTAAATCACCTCATGTTTGAGATTTATAATGACTGGGGAAGCACAGTCACTAGTATTAAATCAAGTGCACTTGATCCTATCCAGATCATGTTTGCTCTTTCAGATCTGAATTTTATGTAATCTCAAAAAAAAAAAAAGATGGAATCTATTAAGGTAAGTTGCTGTGCACAGCTCCAAGATTTTAAAGGAATTTATTTGTCTACAGATATAAAGTCAATCTGCCCTATCAAAACATGAAAACAAATTTTCTTCTTAGGTGCCTTTAGACTCTTCTCAGTGTCAAACATCCATGTTGAAAACAATTCATCTTTTTCACGCAAGCATGTCACTGTTTCCAAATGCCACTGTTTTTATAATCTGCTCTCAAGAATGCTAAAATCTGATTTTAGGACTGTCACTTAGCTAAAATCTTCCTAGCTCAAGACAAGCAATATTTAATGTTACAATATCATTCTTACCATAACTTACATCAATTAATATTCAATAAAAACGTGCCTGGAATATCTACTTCACACAAAGAGCTTGCTTGTGTTTACAGCTGTTATAATCTAATCAAACTTTTCATAACATTGGAGAATAAAAAAAAAATTGACATTCCATTATGTTTAGCAGTTACTGAGGGCTATAGGAATTTTTCGCTTGACTTGACAGTAATGTATAAAGTGGAAAAAACAGGGCATCATTTACTGTTGTCAGAAAATAGTAATTAACACTGAGCATGTTTTCCAGTGCAGAGGCGTAACTTTGATCTGTTACACTGGCAAAGGCTGAACATATTTTTTTCTATGTGGAGTTTAACCTAACAACCACATTGCAACAGGAGGCCCAGGCAGCTATGTCAACTGTTGTACCTGAACTACAATGACTAGGTGTATTTTTGTGTGGTCTTATCACATCTTACCTTAAGTTTAGCTAGGAGGAATTCATGATCTTGCAGTAGTTTTTTAGTCTCATCTTGATTGCTGCCAATTTCTAATAAATTTGGTGTTGATTCAGCCAGCTGAAGCTTCACCCATTTTCCACACTGTAATAAGTAAACAATTACAGCCTTCAGAAAACACAAGTTTTCCTTCATTTATTTACTCACACAGACTCTCAGGTCACAATACTTTCCACGGTCATAGGAGCACAGGGACCCATAAACTTGTATTCAGCTGCAGAATGAAGACACAGAGGATACAACATAAACTTCACTTCATTTGAAACAGGTATCAAAACCCCAGACTCTAGTCTTACCCAATAGCTACTGTGATTTTGGTTTTGCCTGTGAAGACTGAGATCATCACAATGAGCCAAAAATGTTTCTCCAACTCATCTCCCCTTTCAGCTGAAGGTTGCATAGATAGTTAAGGAAACTTGGTGGGTGGAGAGGTGGGCGGAAGGTACAAATATATTACAGCAGATGCAAAAGCCATAACCCCAAATCTTATTTCTACCACAGAGTATTTTCTGTATACTGAATATATAGAGAGAGGGATTGCACAACTAGCAGCAGGGACACTGAATAGCCTTTGGAATAGGAACCCAAACAGCAATCTCCCATTGTGTCCCAGAGGATACAGAAAGAAAGGAAGCTTGACAGCAACCCAAAGCATGACTAATTCTTTCCTCACTGTGTTGCAGAACTGCTACAGTCTGAGAAGTATAACTCAGAGAGGATGGTGATAAGGAACGAAGCAGTGATGTCACTGGAGGCTAGCATGGTTCCCACAGCACACAGGGGAACAATAAATGTCTTCACCCTAAACTTAAGCCTCCTTGCAACAAACTTACTCCCCTGCGGCAGCAGACAGTCTCCCAGGAAGGGTGAGAAGTGATAGGAGAGAACCTTCCCACCGGCACAACTCGGGTAACCCCATCCTGAATAATCACCCTAATTCGGTGACAGCCCAACTTATTATCACCTTATTCTGCATTACAGATAAACTAGTGGCTGAGTCTAGTGTGTTTTCCAAGCTGCTTGGAGAATGAAGAATCAAACTGCCAATAAATTCCAGGTGGGATTCAGTACCTAGGCATCTAGCTTTACTCCCCATGCCAAATTTTGTGTAAGGTGCGGATTCCAGCTCACAGAACAGGCCTTTAGCTGCTTATGAGCACAACTATATACACAAAAGGGCTTCTACTAAAACACATGGGAATATGAATTCATAGCTTTCAAAAATAACCACTCATTATCAGGTTTAGGCTTTTTTTTCCCCAGCAAATACTTCAAAAAAAGACACATAATCTGCATTTATGGAGTTGGTAGACTATTTATTATATAAAAATTATTGCTGAGTATAGTTTAAAAAAAACTCTTGAGGAGTCTCAACCACGATTAAAGGTAACATCATGCTTATTAACACATTTTCATGGCACTCTGCATTTATCTCTTACTTTTCAAACAGAGTAAGAGGAATTCCTTGCCTCTAAGAGTCTACGTATTTTAGCCAAATTATTTATTCTATTTAAAAAAAAAATACCACAAACAGAAATTGTGAACAGAAAAAAGTGTTAACTTCCAGGGAAGTTCTATTAGATATTAACTGATTACATGACCTTGCCTTATCATTTTATGCTAACTATTCATTCGCGCAGAACATTTAAAAGTAGTAACCACTCAGCAACAGAAAGCCAAGAACAGACATGCTAGCAGTTGCTGCCTTACCTTAAGTACAGCTATAACAATACTGGCATCCCCAGCCTGAACAGCAACTGAACTGACTGTTGTTGTAGAAAGCTTCTGCTCCGAACTGGCTTCATTTGACATGGTGTTTCAAAATGGGACTTCATACATTAAAGCAGACTCTAAAGAAATGCTCTTGCAAGGTCCGCTGTTCATTTCAGAAAGCAACAGAGTTGCTTGGATTCATTCAGTGAA
Source organism: Fulmarus glacialis (assembly GCF_000690835.1). Classification (NCBI taxonomy): domain Eukaryota; kingdom Metazoa; phylum Chordata; class Aves; order Procellariiformes; family Procellariidae; genus Fulmarus; species Fulmarus glacialis. The sequence goes on along the minus strand of NW_009188397.1, from coordinate 44,978 downwards.
ACAGCTCAGCTAACACTGATTAGTCTGCCAAAAGGAAAGAACAGGAGGTTAAAAATAGACAACTCCATTGAGTTTATCATTCTTGAGAGAGGTTTGACACACCCCTAGTTTGGTAGCATTAGGCTGCCTGTTCTTTTTTGTCACCATCTGAAGTGTGAAGGGTTTCTTCCATGAACATCACCTGACCCTGGTTAACCAAAGGAAAAAAGATTCTCAGATTAAAACAGCTAGAAAAATTTTACTATTGAGTCTATACAGACAAACCCAGTGTTCTGAGGTTTCAAAACATGCAGATATACAATCTACATTTTCACATTCTACAAGTAAAATATTTTCTCGTTTACTAGTTACTGAATATATTTGCTCAACATAATTCTTCCGCTGAGTCAAAGTATTTTAACAGGATGAACATGTGTACGTAAGTCAGATGCTGAATCAAAACAGACAGAGGGTTTTCAATCCAAAAATATTTAAAAGTATAGTGACCATAAAAACCAGAGAAGGAAACCAAGTACTTTGTGTGAATTCTTAAGGACTGTTTTATTCCTGCCTAAGTTTAAGATACCTGCTTTTCAATTTAATCATATATTCTTTCTATAGTCTTCATTTTGTTCTAAATGAGCATAAGGAAGACATCTCTAATAATTGAACTACACTTGAGCTTTTTATTCAGTGCAGGGCAATTAATAGACACGTTTAAATCACAGTATTGGTTTGGCATATTAATTCTATTGCCAGAAGCCCGGAGCATGCCACAAGTAGCCTACAGTACGAGACAGCAGCTGCCAGGTTTCCTTCCACAGAACAGCTGAGAAAGTGACACTGGTGTTTAGGTTTGCAGGTCACTCTGGAAACACAATTCCACCCAAGAAACTACATGCATAACTCTCGTCTAAGCATCTGCTTGCTTAATTTGTTTAAAAATATGTAACATTTAGATATGTTTTTATACAAACTAGATTTGCTAATTGCAAACCAGAACAGACACACCTGCAATGAAACCAAGATCTGGAAGCAAATTCTAAAATATTTTGGACTGGAAGAAACTTAGGGTAATTACAGGGAATTTGAACAGATGTGTCAAGGTCTGGAATTTTTTGTCTTTTTTTTTTTTGTTCATTTCCCCTCCCCCCCTCCAATTGTTGGCAGATTATAATCTTAATCTGATTGCCATCTTCAAACCATGAGTTTCAAATGGGGTATCCAGAAGCATGTTGTAGTGGTTTGTGCTGAACTAAATAGGCTTGGCAAATCAAATCAACGATTTTCCTATTCCTATTCAAAACAGAACCACGAACCCTCAAGCTGCCAACAAGGGAACAAATATCACAGTTTTCCGGAACTCCTTGTAAGACCTGTGAGAGGCCCATGGACCCCACCACTGAAACATTATATAGATACTCAAAAGAGTCCTGTGGGTATTCATATAATAGGTATGGCAGAAAAAAAATGTTTGAAATTTAACGGCCACACAAAAACTGGAGGGTAGAAATCCTGAAAAAAACCTCAAAACTGAAACAGAAGAAAGTGCCCTATTTTGGTTTGATTAGAAGATAGATCCGTTGTACAAAACTTGCTAAATACTCAAGATTTCCAAAAAATATTCCAGAAGACAAGTGACTGGATTTTTTCACACTGCAGGCAGGACTGAGAAAAAATAGGACTTGACTGCTGGAAAAACTGATTGGAAAAAACCAGCCTGACCTCTTGTTAGTCTTATAAAAGGAGTTACAAACCAATTTTGGTACTATGTCAAAGTGTGTCCTTGAGTTTTTGTTCTCTCAGAAGCACATTTTCAGTGTACTTTTTCATGGCACAAGTTGGGCCAATCCATCATCTCACTAGGGTAGCCAGACATAAGAGCTGTTTTTCATTCAGGTTAAATGAGGAATCATTTTTCATAGTGCTGACAGCTGGAAATCACGGAAAAACACCACACACAAGAAGTTGACCATAAAGCAAGTTTGGCAGCAGCTGAGTCAAGTGATTCAAAATGTCTGATAACACATGCATGGATATTGTATTTATTTGGCTTATGCTAAGCATACAAGATAGAGACAGGGAAACATCAGAGTAGCAGGCAGAGAAAAAGTAGCATGGAATCAGAAAAGAGCTTATAGCACAACCCTGGGAAAAAAGGCTGAGGATTTTGGCATTGCATGATGATCTATTTCAGCTGTGTCCAGGGAAACAAAATTTAACAAGCATGCCTTAAAATTTAACAAGCATGCCTTTCTCAGTTTTGTTCACTTACCTACCTGTCATCTGTTCCTCTGTCTGAAACAAACAAAAATCCTGCTAGAAGCCAGAAACAGGCAGTCTATCTGTGTCAGTAGAGAGAAATATCTTCCCTTTGCTATTGCTGTGTGAAAGACGGAGAGTAAGAATGACAAGAGGAGACGGGCATCCACTGCTGTCCACAAGAAACAATGAAACTGAACAAATGAATGAAGGAAACAATCTCAGGAAAACAGAAAAAAAAGATCAAGTCTCTCTAGTGTAAATAATGTCAGGTATTATCTGTAACAACTGTATGTAAAAAGGATTTGAAAGGTAAACGTGATAAAACTCATTTCATTTTCAACATGGAGCGTGTCTTAGCAGCTTTTTCCCATGTGTGGCAAGGGAAGTGCGCTAATCACAGTTTTGACAGTTATGCATAGGAAAAGGGCCTGTCTTTCTTGGAGATAAGTTGCTTTTTGTTCAGAGCTTTGGAACTGCCAGTGCACTATGAAAATGCCTCTGGGAGAGACAAAGTTCACTCCCTGCAGCTGCAAAGACATGAGGTCCTTCACTTTGACTGGTTTGTAAATGTAACAGGTCTCCTTTTCTTTCCTCATCTCACACCTGGGAGAACAGCCATACACAGCAAGGGAGGGAAGGAGAACAAGAGAAGGAAGCATCCCTCAAACAGATGGGTTTCATGTGGCTTGGAAAAAGGTACATAACCACTGCTTCCCTCTGGCAGCCCCACCTGAATGAGGGACAAAGATGTCAGACTTGAGTCTGTCATTGTTCCTTTTTGCTGACTCCTAAAATCTTTCCTTTTGAGTAGGCACCATTTTCAGTTATCGTCAGGAATGACGGCATGAGGGCATGAAAGCAAGCAGTCTGCAAGTCTCCCCAGGTTCATAAAGAGGGGACTGTGCAGCCACGGAGGTCACATACAAGGGTGAGGGTTGAGCAGGAGGTAGGTATTTCTCCTGGAAGAGGCTCCTCTTTACCCTACACTGGTTCAGTAAGTTTCTAGGATGACAAACTGACTGCAATCCTAACCAAGTTTTGTCATTCCTAAAAACCAAACCCAAGTGTGATAAAAACCATCCTGGCAGCAGTAGCAGTCAGGAGAGGAAGGCGGGAAACAGAGACGCCTCCTCCCAGAGGTCAAAAAGTACATGAATGTCATGTGGGGACAGTAACTTGTAACACCATCTCTTTCTTAAGACTTAATCAGAAAGAAGTGTTTCTTGCAGAGAACCACACTATGAAGGCTGCCAGAAAACAGAAGGAAACTGAGGCACATACAGACATCACTCTCTTGCTCAGGGCCGGAGAGGCAGGACAAGTGGGGGCCAGGCACAAACTGACTTCACAGCACCCAGAGGCAGAGCAAGGAATACCGCAAGCTACTCCACTGCCCCCAGCACGGCTATGAGATTCGGACACAGGCCACAGCCGAGGGAAGTCTGTCCTCCCACGACCCCCGGACCACCCAGGGGCGAAGGGCAGCCCGGCCCAGCCTCGCTCCCCTCGCGGCAGTGAGGTGTTTCTGCTGCCAAAGTTACTGGGGCAGGGCAGGTGCACCGAGAGGGGAGGAAACTCTCCCCGCTCACAAAAGCAAGGTTATTATTGCCTGCAAGAGGGAGGGAAAGGGCTGGACAGGGTAAATGAGGTTAACTTCAGGTAGGTAACAGCTGAAGCACAGGCAGAAACCATTTCCCTTAGAGTCGGCTTAGAGTCCATGAGCTTAAGAAAAGGCAGCCCTAAAATAGCCCAGGACCCTGGTGGCCCCAAAAAGGCGGTTGTGCTGTCTTTGCCACCGTGGAAAAAGAAGGCACAGAAGCCCCTGTAAAGGGCTAGGACACAGCTGTGAAAGACCGCCTGAGGGCTAAAAGACACCGCGCTTCCCCCCAGCAAAAAATGGTAAGAACGAACCATGGTCCGTGTTGCCTGGATTATTGTTTGGTAGTTCCCAGCTTCGTTTTACTTAAAAACATACAAGTATAATGAAGCATTATAGCTTGTATCTTCCCATTCTTCCTGTGCATCACCGTAACAAAAACCCTTCTACTCTTGCTGCTTCATCACCAGTCCTGAAGACACTTTATACTATTCTCAGAAAACAGCACGAAGAGAAAAAGCTACCCAAAAAGCATCATCACACAAAGCAGAGAAAAGACCAAAAGCAAAGGTATCCTGGTTCATCCCTGTCACACTGAACATGTCTCCATGAAAGAAAAAAAACAACACTGCTAACAGTAAAACCAACAATGTATCGGAGATCAAGAAACCAGCAAACAGTTTGATAATTCAGAGCAATGGTAAGAGCAAAATCGCTATTTGTTTGCTTCCAAGGACAACAACATTTAAAAAAAACCGTACAGTAAACAGACCTGGGGTGCAATGACAGCTGATACATTTCAGTCCACTGGTCATTAATTTTTCATGTCCTACTCCTTCATGCCAAAACACTCTTCCCTATATCCCTCTTTTTGGATCCTAGAGGATTTCCACAATGCATACATGCTAATTGTACCTAGCACTTGTCAAAATAGTACCTAAATCCCTACTATTTATCAAATGATAGAAGATATCCACCAAATTTAACAAGGGCTTACAACCACATGTTAAATCACTTCAGCCTCCACTCTTATTTTTAAGAAAGCTCATATAGCCTTTAAATTTAGAAGCCTCCAGCTTCTAAGTGTTATCTAAACAAAGACCATTCTTTCTAGCATCTGTTATTTAAAAAATTGTCTTTCTATTCTTTACCTGGCTTATATACAGGGTAAAGAGGAATGCTGACACATAGGGACTGCTTACATTTTTATTCAGTAGGCATCATGATACTTGAATTCCTGAAGAGTGTACAATCGCCCTGATTGTTTTCAAATATAGAGAAATAATAAACCAGGCTTGGTGGCAACGTGCTCATCTGATCTGCTTTCTTCTTATCTTGTTATCTTAGCACGTGACTCAAGATGGGCAGCATAGCAGACTGAGGTAGCATGAGGTGTTGGGATCTCCACTCAAGAACCCCTGCAGCAAAACAAATTTCTCGTTCTGAGAATGCATTAAAAATTAGTGCTTTCAGAAAGAACCTCCCTTCCTTGTTAAATGTAACACTGTGCAAAAAATTTATTTCTTTAGATTCTTTACTCGCAGATAAGCTTGAGGAGATTTCATACAACAATAAACTGGAGGAAGAGGACAAAAAGCACCTTAGGGAAAGGAAGAGAAAGAGAGAGAGAGAAGAGCACAGGTCCCCATGATAATTCTGAAGCCATTGGCAGCTCTGACTGATTAACAGATGCACCTCTAAGCCAACTCATCTGAACAGATGTCTCCAAATGCAACCACATTAATTACGTGGTATCATTTTTCTTTGCAAGTTTAAATTTATTTTGCTGTCATAGCTAATAAAAAACACAAGTTGGATTTATATCTTTCCTTAAAGTGACAGCTACAGGAAAGATTGAAAGAAAAAAGTGACTTGATGGCTATTCAAGTGTAAATATGGCAAAATATAAACAATGAAAATTTTAACTATTGAACAGGGTTAAAAGATTAAACAAGACGGAAAACAATACACAAGTGTGAAGCACAAAGTGATCACATCTCATTCTCTCTCACATCCCAGGTGAAGAGACCAGCATGTCCTCTTAAGTTTACTGAAGAAATGGCAGTTCCGTTTCCTCAGAATCAGCTGGAGAGTGGACTTACCCCAGCAGCACCCCCGGCGAGCTCAACGTTTCTGTCTCACTGGGTGTTGTCCAAAACAAATGCTGCACAGCCTATGGAGCTGTGCTCTGATGAATACAAAAATGAAGCAGTTTTAACAGCTCACAGGTGGCACGTACACTACTCAGCCCAACTGCAAGCTTGTCAACAGAGAAAACGGTGGCCCAGTGTATTCAACTCTGTCAGGAAAATGAACAGACATTAGGCAGTTCATTAGTCCGTTGTTCAGGCTCGAGCAGCAGCAGCAGAAAGAGAACAGTTTATTACACAAAATTAGTACATTCCCTCACCCGTGCCTGTAAGGAAAGCCAGCAGGACTTTTGTTACTAAATTCCTTGGGAGCATTTGAAATTCCTTCCTGATGTGGTGTGTTAGCACAGTGAAGTATGCACTCTGCACCAAATATAGACGGGAGACAGGCTACGCTTTCTCCCTGTAAAGGAGGAAGATTAAGATGCAGATTGTAACCTACATCTAAGTCTCAAGGCAGCTACAAATTGTCCCACTAATAAGGTAACTGCAATGACAGTTTTGCCCCATGCCACTAATTTCTGTGTTTAACTTACATTTACAATTTAGCTGTATTAAAAGACTGTTTCCCTTTAATTATTTTCCAATGTTTATACATGAATACAGATGTCTCTATTAAACTTGTGAAATAAAAACATCAGTTAAAAATCACACAGGCTATTCAAAGAGACAGTTACATCAGCGCAACTGGGTTCTTAAGACCATCTTTTAAAAGTGAAACATCTCTGTTCAATCTATCAAAAGTAATCAGCCAGCAATGATGCAAAAAGATCAGTATGAGTCATTCATTTAACAGGAGACTAATTAAATAGATATTATCATACTAACCACACCAAAACATTGAAGCCATATTGTTGCTATTGTTTGGAAGAGTTGATTTAACTGGACACATATTTCAGAAAGCTAAATTTAGAACAAGTACAGAAGTATGCTACACAGCCACATTTCTAATAGCACATTACTTTAGACATCTGTTATTGGGGAGGGTTTATTCAGAAAAGAAAAATTCAGCAGGGAGTTTGAATTTTAAGTGTTAAAGAACAACGAGGCTTTCCTTTTTTGAAAGTAATTTATCAGCAGAGTTATAAATAGCAGAGCTTTGTCTTGTTTTAAAGAGATAACTCCATTTTATATAACTTGAAGGTTCACACTGCTGAGCATTCCTCTGCAAGTTCTTGTCACACATTTCCCTCTTCCAGATCACGGTACCTCAAACAGCAAGCACGTACCGGGTCCTGCCTGTCCCTTTCACGTAACTCCTGAATTGTGTGAAGAGGTTAAAAAGCAGAAAGTATTGAAATCTTCCCCCCACCCCCTGCCGCTTATTTGTCTGGAACTGGGTTGTTAGACAGATGTGTGCTCGCTGCTGACACCCATGTAACAGAGGCGTGACTACAGGGTATGAGGATACGCCCTCGCTGTTCCCAGTTTAAGTGACCCTTCACACTCTACAAAGGATGGCATGTAACACTTGAGAACTCAAGTCCCACATAAATTTAGGAAGCATTGCCTATAATTAAAAAAACCAACAACAACAACAACTTTTTTTTCCCCCTCAATACTCTTTCAACACTAACTGAAGAACAGTTATGTTGGATTTACATGCTTCAGAGCCATTGTTTGCCATCCATAGCAAAAAGCTCCTGCTGCTGTACAATCACCAGGAATAGGCGATTTGTGCCTTGTTCAGGGCCTGGGTGCTCAAACTTCATTTGATCTGAATGCTGCTGCCTGCAGCAGCAGGTTGTTCCGTGCAATATGGGAGTTTCAGTGGACAGAAACTTGGTATCGAGACTCTTTATATATATCACTGTTCTTCATACTGCTTCCAAGTGACACCATGATGACCGAGCTGTCTGCATGGCAACGTGCAAGACGACATAGTCGGGAGCAGTAGACTTAATCCTGCGGGGAGATCATCTTGAATGAATGTATGCTTATCCTGGTGGACATCTTTTGAGGAAAAACAGAAGCAAAGTGTTTTTTCTGGTACTCCTTTCTACTGGAGTGGTTTATCTTGTGGTCTACCGTGGAAAGAAGCACTGGGCTACTGGAGTGGTTTATCTTGTGGTCTACCATAGAAAGAAGCACTGGACTTGGGAAACTGAGTGCAGGGTGATGAGATCGTATCATCCTTAGGACAGCATCACCTTTCCTGTGTCTTAGCTGGTGGTTTTGATTTCGTCTTTTAGAACCTGAAGAGTAGTTTTTTTTCTCCCTTCTTCTGAGGGGTTGCCGCTGGCTCCATAGATCTTTGTTACTGAAAAGATTTCATCTCTGCCTACTATCTGCTGCTGGGGTGGACAGGGGAGGGACAAAAGCCTTCAGCTGTTTCTTCAGGGAGGAAGTGACAGGAGACAGGAGAGATTAGAAGTTCTCGTTTTTAATCACACAGGCTTCAGCTTTTGTTTGAAACACTACTCTGGGAGTGACAATGCTCTTCCAAACTCATGATGGGCCATCAGTCCTCTTTGCCCATGTTTCCTGGTCCAGAGCGTCCTCACAGCTGGACCTCTACAGTTCCAGAAATGACCCACACAAAAATATGCCAGAAACCAAGGTGTTCTCATGTCCTTTCCCGCGAGAGAACCAAATAGTCCATGGACCAGGACTATAAGTAATAGAGAGCTGTGTTATCTTGGTGTTCTGCACATTTGGCTCACTTGGGCACCAAGACCGGGTATCCCACACAGTGTAGGACCTGGGCAAGTGCTGTGCAACAGGGAGCTGCTACAGAAAGATTTCTGTCACATCTCAAGGTCATGAAGAAATTGATCTCAAAAGCATAGCAGCCCATGCTGTCAAACCAGGGATAGGTGTCACTTTTCCACACCACTGCACCCAGTGCTGCAATATCACCAGAGGCCTCCCTTTCCCCAGAAAGATGTGTAGAAAATCAGTGTCTTTACCTGGCAGTAGTAGGGAAAAACAAAAAGTGGTCTGTCAGCATGTCCTTGTTGGATTTGATTGCAGATTCCAGGGACAAGGACCTTGGATCACCTCTGGAGGGTGCATGCTCCTTTGCAGTCTCCCTCACTGTCATCCCAGGATCTGAAAACCCAGCTCAGCAGCGCTTTCCCACCTGACAGTCTCTTCAGGCTTTTTATACAAGGTATGTGGTTGCTGTGCCCAAGGTGCAATCATTGTTTCAAGTCTTCAAGAACACTGCTTTCACTCCCTTGACTTTGACACAGCATTCCTTCTCTCTTATGCCCAACAGCAGTCATGAAAGTGGCAAACTCTCAGGAGAGCCACTGAGTTGTTCTGCTGTCTGCCCCAAGCAGCTTCTGGTTCTTCCACCACACAGATTAGCGATCAGCCATCTCAGGACCTCAGGTTTTGAGGCAGAAGATGTAACTTTCACAATGGTAAAATAGGGTAAATTGGGAGAAAGGACAATTTAAAAAAGGATAATAAAAAGAAGGACTTCAAACAGGAGGTGGAAGACAAAAGACTGGACAAGATTTTGAACCTGAAGAAGTCTTGATGAATGACAAAGGAGAAGCTGAGGGTTGCGAGAATGAATTAGGGACTGACAATCAACAGTAAATGCAAAGGCACACACGGCACTTGGCCCTTTGTAGAAAGAGAACCATGCCAGGGTATTGAAAGAGCTCTGCATTGTTCAAGAACTTGCTACTGATAAGTCTGTGTTAGGTATAAGCTGAAAGAGCTTGTGGGAAGGTGGCACACACATTGGTCAAGAACCTAATGTCGCATTGTGTTGGATCAATTTAAATGACATTTGGATCTGAGCATCCAGATTAGTTTTATTCTAAAGACTAAATTGTATGTAATAAAACAGTGCTCTGAGAGCCTAACTAACATGCAGCGAATGAACACAGTCAGGAGTTCACTTTAAAAGCGCAGTATCAAACAAATCACTAAATTGACCGTCTGTGACCTTGCTGTCAGTGTCAGACTTGCAAGGTATAGATTCAATCTATGACCCTTTTACAGATACACATTTACCGTAGGCCATCAGCATCAGTGCTGATCAGGCAAACAAACCAGTTGCTCAAATGTATCTTTTCCAAGAGCTTTATCTGTCACAGAGCATCCAGTAACATGTCCAGGATCCTTTTGCCAGCACAAAAGTCTTTTCCCATGAATCACGGAATAATTTATATTTGACCACTTTTCCCAATTTCTCAGACTAGCTTCTTCTAAAGTGTCAGTCCTCTAGTGAACTCTGCAGTCAGCTGCTTTGATTAAGGATCCCCATTGCTTAATTACCTCAGATTTCACACTTGAAAATAGGTTTGCCCAGGACAATAATCACCATCTTTGTTTGAAAAAGGATATAAATTGAAGTTTAATGATATGGTGGATACAAGATTTTCAAGATAATCTACTGTGATCATCCTCACAGTGTGGAGACAAAAGGCAGGCAAGCACTATTGTTGGAATTTGCAGTCAGACACAAAGCAGCACTGGGGACCCTCTATATGTAATGGGATTGGGGGAGGGGGGAGAAAGGAAGTATCAAGTACAACTGTAAACTTCTTGCATTTTTTAAAATTGTAAATTTTTAAAATTTAAATTGTAATTTTTTTAAAATTGGTTTGTTTTTAACCTTAACACAATTTCAATATTAGAAAGCTTGAGGCAGAGACCTGCGGAATATATTCTCGGGCATCACATTAATCGGCCTGAATGTTATGAACTGAGAACAGTACTGTGTCCTCGCTGGCAACAATAACATTGCTAGAGTGCAAAGGTAAAATTCACATAATGCAAAATAAGTTTCAAATTAAGGTTTTGACTGGCCACGTTAAAAATACACTGACATTTTTACAGAAGGTTTACAGAAGATATCATGGCATCACTGGCTCTGCAGTAGGTTTTGCTCCAGCCTGTTCCTATCCTCTAATCTGCAAACGACCATAAATCAGCTCTTGAGGCATCTTGTCAGTCCCTAAGGTAAAAGGGATGTATACCAAGTAAATTTAAAATAATGATAATGCTAATGTATTTGCAAATCCTTAGTGTTTCATATTTGTTTATTTTTGCTCTGGTTCTTTAAAATCATGCAATATGTTTTACAGTACTCTTCAGATTTAAAAAAAAGAATCTTAAATAATCCTCTTAAGTTGCAAGATGGAATATTAGATTTAGATTTTTTTTTTTCCAGTTACTGTGGGCTTTCTATTCCTTTAGCTAAATCAAGAGAAAGTTTAAAAAATAAACTATTTCACTACCTCCATTTTTTACTTCACAGAGCTTGAATCTAACATAAGCAGTTCCAGGAGAGAGTTGAAATATTAAGAGCCACATGTCAGTGAGGAATCCCAGAACTTGGCCTAAATTAATAGATGTTTTTGAGGAGTCCTCTGTCATCCTTTCATTTCACAGAAGTCTTTTCAGAAGGCAGAGATAGACGATGTACCTTAAGTCATCCCTTGTCAATGCAGCAGGGTCTGCAGTAACTAAGTTTTAGAACCTTGCTTTCAGTGTTCCAGGCATAAAAATAGCATGCAAGAGTACTTCATGGGCTGCATAGCTGCACAGCTTTTTTTTTTTTTCCCCCACTTGATCTGATATTTAGTAAGTATTCTGTAATTAAACCCCTTTCTGAGTTACTCTCTCTCTCGCTATGCTAACATTTCTTCTGTTTGTAGGGTATTTGATTAACTGCCTTCAAAGGACGAACTTCATCTTCCCAAACTTCCTTACAGCCCACCTGTTGACACCACATGATTTTTTATAAGTATTTTCATCGTAAAAGAAACTCTTACAACTCACCAAATGGTTTTATTACACTTCCCTTGTTTTCCCTCCTTTCTTTTTGCTGACTACTGTTCTTCAGGTCTCACTACTGTATATAGGAAAACCACCCCATCACCTCAGTGTTCTAAGATGAAAGTGATTTGAGCTGTGCTTTTTATATCCTCTGGGTGTGTGCATGATTTCCATGACTATAACATCTCACTCACTCCCAAATATTCACGAGGTTTCCTTCCTAGCAACCCTGTGAAGCAGGGAATGCAGCTGTCATCCCCTCCCAACACACACACTGGCAGTAGCAACCATTTCATCCTGAAAGTAAATTCTTCTTTGGAAACAATGAAGGAACTCTTTAAAATGTCTGTTGCATCACTTGCAAAGTCTTTGACAAAATTGTTAGTGGAGAAGACAGTTTAGTGGTAGACATGTGGACATATCTCTGATAAGGTCCAGAAGACAAAGCAATACCTAGAGAAGAGGTAACAGCTAACAGTAAATAGCAAAAAACTCCAATAGTTCATCTTTCTGTCACCTGCAGGAGCAAATGCCCTGGCTTCTTCACGAATGACTAGTTCTGCAGAGGTAACGCACCATGAAATGATGCCTGCAAATGGCAGCTACTAACGAATTGGCCATACACGATGGGTGGAAATAAAAACCTTACAAGGCTCATTAAGCATGTGGCTCGCTGCAGCCTTTTGATGCTGTTTCAAGCAAAGCATTAATAAACATCCTGGCTAGAGCTGACCACATTACTGTGTTTCTTTGTCTTGGAGAGGAGGAAGGCCACGCTCTGAGAGGCAGTGAGTGATATAAAGCAGACAGTGGGGCATCACATTCACATCATCACCACAGATATGTGGAGTACCAGTCAAATGTGTTGAATACATTGTGCAATCTTCACCCTGCTGAGACTAGCTTGCCGTTATCTATCATCCAGCAGAGGCTCCAACAGAGGCATGCTGAGCTGCACACAAGCGTTCAGAAAGGGAACAGTCTGCACTTAGTACCAGTTTAGAATATGGCTTGTTCCCAAGTCTCTAAAAGTCGGACTCACACCACACAATCATAATAAATATCAAGTAACCATGCTGTATACTTGCCTGTGGAAGTGGTTAAGACAGACACCATGAAAGCTACTCTCTTTCCTAATAGTCTAAAAACCTTAAGAGGGGAATGGAACATTAAAAGACACTTACCACTTGGCTGAGACTTTAAAAAAAAAAAAATCCTGGCATAATACTTGAGAGAAAGGTCCTACTGAAGCTCTCCAGCCCATTGGAACTCTGCAACCTCTGATCCTGTGAGGCATGGGGATCATGGGCAATCCAGGCATGCCTGGAAAGTCAGCAATGACAGTGGGAATGTGCCGTCACTTACCCAGCATCTGCAACTCTTGCTGAGAAAATGAACACGGGAAGCAGAAACCCCCATTTTTTTTCTACACGGCAAACCAAGCATAACACAGTGAACCATGTCTGAAAATTATACCACTGACATTAACACATTGCCTGCTCCTGCCAAAATGGAGAATAGTAACAAATAAAAATCTGGGTTTTCGAGAGGTATTTGTTTATGTTTTGTTCTGATAGAAAACGTTTCAAGTAACAGGTCTTCCATCAGTTCCTCTGAGAGGCAGTTCTTACAGCTAAGATAAGCCTCACTCTCCATTTTATTTAGATATTTTATAGATTATTAGAATTAATGTTTGGTGTAAGATCTAGGAGAGGGCTCTAAGTTTTTTTAAGACCCAGCCTATAAGCATACTCTGTGGGGAGCATTTATATCCATTCAAATAGAGCCAGTGATTCTCAGGACTTCGCAGACGTCTCAGGGCTCTTCTACTTTGGGCTGTCACAGCCTTATTCTACATGCAATACATACCTACACGGAACTGCCCAAGCATCTTACTATGCATGTTCTAGGACCCACAGCTACCAGGAGACCTCCTTTTCATTATTTTCTAATCTACTTAATGTACATGTTGCCTTCTGACAGTGACAGTATTGTAGCAGAGTAGAGAGAATACGATTGGGATATGTAATGTCAGGATCCTCAGAAAAGCTAAGTGTATTTATACGGTCATAAGTAGAAACCATGTTTTAGCTGGCTGTGCAAAGCAGTCCTACAGGTCATTTCGGCCACGTGCCGTCAGTGGCACGTTTTGCTATAGAAGTTTGACAGAGAATCTGTGGCTAAATCAGCCTTGCCAAAGAAAGACTATTACATACTGACTATTAGAAACTAGGGGTAGTTACATTGGGTCTGCTCAGACATTTTAAGCACAGATGTTTGAGCTTAATAAATCAATAGGATATTTTACATAGCATATAGTATTCCTTTACATAAAAATCCAAAGTGCATTAGAGGTTTCCCAGCAGGAGCTGGTGTCTGACAGTAATCAACGGCTAGCTGTTTGTGGAACAGCTAAAAGGCTTACTAATATGTAAAATATATATTTAAAATTATAGAACTATAAAAACCCCCATGCTTAACAATTTTAAATTACTTTAAGCTTTTAAGCACACTCACTTTTAAGCACACTTTGTGTGCTAGTTACCTGTGTGCAAAAGGGTAGTTTTTCCTGTAGTGTTAGGTAGTCACAACACATTTGGCATTTCAATGCTGTCATGAAACTGCCAACAAAACAGCTTTATTATTTAAAAACCTGGGGTTTATCTGCAATAAAAATCATATGTTGCCATTTCTGTTCATTACTAAAGTAAATTATCTGCACAACTCTTGCTAACACAACCAATTGTTTCCACTTAACAACCTGCTCTTAAGATATTCCAAAATGATAAACTTAAGACTGATTAAAGTTTCCTTTGCTTTTGTTTGTGCTTCAGAAGTTTGAAATGTTAGTCTAGCTCTTGCTCTCCAGCTTATAAACTTTAAATACCATTAGTATCTGGAAAATTAGCTGAACTTTTCCAAGTGAAGTTAAATAAAAAAATTGGGATTTTCACTTCGATTTTTAATGTTTTCCAACCTATTTCCATAACACATTTGAAATTTTAAGAAAGTACATTTTTTTCCTCCTCTCCATTCAAAAGAGAATTTATATGCTGACTCAGCCTTCCTCTTGTCTCTACATTATATTCCCATAATCTTTTACATAGAGACCTATGTAAACTAAAGTCAACTCTGACAGGAAAAGAGAAAGCCTTAATTTTCATTGCTATTTTGAGCTTAAGTGTATCATTAATATTTTACATATACTAAATACTTTTTAATATATCCTGTCTCTAAAAGTTCTTGTATTAGCATAACTAAAATTTTACACTCACACAAGCACCTATTTTTTTATTAATATCTTTGATATTTGATTAATATGTTGTCTTCCAATTTGACAGATTCAGAGGTGTTCACACAAGTTTCTTTAATGATTCACTTTCAGGTTCCAAAATAACCTTGAAGTCACAGAATAACGGTCCTAAACTATCATGTGTTTGGGAGATCTGTACAAAGGGACCCATTGGAAGTGGGAAACCAAACTCATTTTTGTGTGGCTATTTAGTCTTACCTGTATTTCCACACAATAAATCTCCACAAAAAACTACCTCCGCAGAGCATCAGATGAAAAATATCCTCCATATCCTTGCAAAAAGGCATGCAATTAGTTAATTTTTAATAGACTTTTCAATTAAGACACAGTCTTGACAGGCATCAGTACTATAATGCTAGGACTACTTAAGTGGAGGAAACTAAAGTGGGATGATTGTAGGAATCAATGATTTTAAAATGATAGCCCAGTGTACTTTCTAACATCTGATTTTGATTCCCCAGAAGTAACTCTGCAATAGCCTGCACTTTGGTTGTTACGTATTACGAAATTGTGGAAATGACGCACTACAGAAAAGACTCAGTCTACCGAGATTCAAAATGACTGTGCAAGTTGAAACTAGAAGTAATATAACTGCTTGACTATTTGACTTACGTATTACGAAATTGTGGAAATGACGCACTACAGAAAAGACTCAGTCTACCGAGATTCAAAATGACTGTGCAAGTTGAAACTAGAAGTAATATAACTGCTTGACTATTTGACTTACGTATTACGAAATTGTGGAAATGACGCACTACAGAAAAGACTCAGTCTACCGAGATTCAAAATGACTGTGCAAGTTGAAACTAGAAGTAATATAACTGCTTGACTATTTGCCTTTGTATCTTATTTCAGAGTATATCACTTTTCCACAAACCTGAAAAAGACAACAGATATCTCTCCAAAGAGATCATTAATTAATTACCTTGTTGGAACAACGTTATGTAAATTCGAGATACTCAAACAGGTTTTGGCACTGCAGTTCACATTCAGTCGCTTTTGCAGCTATTACATGTGTATGGGTTGAGATCTTGTATGCTTAGACCAACCTTCTGATTATTTTCTTTAAATTAGAACAGAAGTCTAACATAACTAAGCATTTTTACAGCACTGACTCCCTTTTTACTGTTGCAAGAGTCTGGAGAGATAGGAGGGATGGACTTCAGAAGTCAGGAATCACCAAATCTTTGCTTTCATCCCTGTTTCTCAGCATTTTAGCTCCGGAGCTCACGTAATGTGCTATTACAGAGTTTCATCTGTAGCTCCAAAAGCTTCCTTCTTCCTTCCTAATAATCTCTTTATACAGATTAAAATTATCCTGTAGAAAGAACTCAGGAAACTGGAGGTTAACATAACATCATTACACGTCATTACTGTTGCTGAAAGCCCATGACACCCTCTCCTTGTGATCATGACCTATTGATAATTTCACTTTTTTTTTCCTTCTTTTTTTTTTCCTTACTGGGATGGAAAAATCTTTCCTCATCTTTTTGTCAGCTGGCACTGATATCCTTAGGCTAGCATGATGGTATAAGAAGTGCTATACAATCCCACTGCACACACAACCCTTCTCCATCCACTGCTGTACCTCCAGGGTAACTCTGAACACGAAGTCAGTCACATAAGCTTTACAAGTCTCCATGGTCCAAACCTGTTATTTCCAAGAAAAAACTAACCCCATTAGTCCTACTAATCACAATACAAAGTCAAGCAGTAAACAGATTCAAACATTTTTATGGAAACTAATACAAATGCCCACACACCTTTCACAATTAAAAGAGCATATAGGTATAGGCATTTTGTATGACTGCCAGTCTGTCCAGCTGATGCCCTACTGAAAATGGATGACACTTAATGAGCTGATCACCATTCCAATACTGTTCACTGTCACAAAAAACACTCAGGATTACATTACCAGAAAGAGCAACAAAATGCTTACCATATTTTGAAACACTTCAAATACATCCAAACTTGGGTAACAGGAACGTAGAAATTCTTGTTATTGATTTCATTACCATGGAACAGGGTTGACTCCATCACTTCCAAGTTATTAGTCATAACATACTTAGGAGTATAACAACTACGATCCTTACAATCAATCCTTCCCTATTCTATGGGAATCTCCCCATCTTACATATAGCACTGTATCCCTCGCTGCAGGTAATTTACATTAAAAAAAAAAAACAAACCATATTTGCATCTTTTGGAACTCCATTGTTTGAATTGTTTTTGCTACCAAAAAGTCCAGAGCAAGAGCCACAGGTAGAGCCATCATTACTGCTTGCAGTAGTACCTGCACAGACAAGTAGCAACAGATTACTTGAGCACAGTTTTGCCTTTTAGTATGTCTCTACATATCTCATTAACTTTGTATGCTGTTAAGGGTTGTGCACTTCTAAAGGTTCAGTAGCAAGTACAACCATAGATGGTAGATTGACTAAGAGAAGACCAGCACAAAAATCTCTCTCTCAATTAGTCACATTCAACAGTATTCTTAACAGATGGTGTTTATTCCGTTCTTTCAGTAAGACAGGAAGTCTCAGAGTTCATAGGAAGGATTCAGAAATACCTGGCAGACTTCTGCAACGTGACCTAGAAAACTACTGCCATCATTCCCGATACATAGAAAATGGGCAAATCGCAAAGTGCTGGTAAATAGCACCTCACCAGCCGCTTGATTTCCCTTGAAGGCAAGGAATTCCAGAGAGGAAGGGGAAGGGAGCAGAGAGAGAGGAAAAGCTCGCATAGCCCAAGGGATGATATCAGAGACTCGATCAGAGACAATAGGATGAAAGTCAGATAATGCCGGACAACAGATAAGAACAGCCTCAAGATTGGACTTCAGTCACGGAGCTAAAATTAACGCTGGGGTTATTAGGGTGAACAGTCATCAGTTCCAAGCTGTGCACACAGCTGCCACGTGAATGAGGTAGGAGCTTCTGATACTGCTCTGGTTTTGCATATGTTATTGAGCCCCTAAACAGAATAAAAATAGAATAAAAAATAAAATAAAAACCTGCAAATAATCTTAGTGTTTGTAACACATGCTTACTGTAAACTAGTATTTTAATGGGATTTTATACTGCAGACCATTATTTACTGTAAGTAGATTGGATTTACAAACACATGCTGCAGAATTGGAGATGCAGTGCTTATTAATGACTATAATCTTAATTTACTCTTCTGTTTGTGCTTTGTATTAAATATATGTAGATTTTTCATGTTTGGGTTCTTTCTAAATAAATTTATCTCATCCAAATATTAGCCATAGTATCAGCAGCTTTCTCAATCGGAATTAAACAACTAAATTACATTTTAAAAGATTATATTGAAAAAGTCTTTTTATATAAATAAGGTCTGTGAAACTTCAGTTGGTTTTAAACTAGTATTAATGTAGTATTGTACCATTGCATCAAATGCATCAAAAAATAATTGGATTTCCTCTGCCAAAATACCCTGAGAGGAAGAAAAAAATCTTTATCAATGAAGTTATAGAGAAGCCATTAATTTTGAATTATTATTTTTTATAGAGAAATTGCTTTATTTGACGTATCACTTTCCTGTGGAGAAAGTGTGGAAAAACTGAGACAAATAAGTAAACATAGTATTTGAATGACAGATCCATCAAGAAAACCTGCAGAGTAGTAACAACTTCTGCAGGAAGAGAGCATTATCTTTACCGTGAGCAAATTATAGTGAGATAACATACAGTACTTAGATCTACAGTTGTTTGTTTCACACATAGTATTCTAAAATGGTCAGATAACACACCATCTTCCAGTAAATATAATATTGAATTTATCCAGATTAAATCCTGAGGAGTAAGAAGTTAATCAAATTATGCACACAGCTGATTTTGTTTCAATCCAATTGCCTTCTCTTAACAAATTTCATTTTATCGCTAATCTCATGGTTTTAAGTTGTTTATGAACTTCATGTTAATCATTTTTCATTAGATGAAAATCTTTAACCTCAAAGGTACTACCAGGGATATTCACATTATCCAAGATTCTCCACTCAAAGGGAAATAAGACTTAGAAATAAAGCACAAGAGATGTGTACCAGTCTTACATGGGAATAAAACTATTAATGTAACACTGACTTACGCACATACTATCTTCCTTTTGTGTAAGTACTGCTATCAGAAAGTAAGAAAAAAACCCAGACTCTCGCTCCTATTAATAATAGTTCAAGAGCAGTTCCCCTTACAGCTACAGTGTATTAAAGAGTATTTAATAAAAAAAATTATACAGACTTCGTAAATATATTGGGGGAGTAATGATTTTTACTACCATTTATCACAAAAATTTAACAGAAATGACATTTGGGAATACAGACCAGAACAAATTTATATTAGATTTTAAAAAGATGATTTTTATTAAGCACAAACAGCTTTTAATACATTATCAATACAAATAGGAAAACATCTGTTTAATGAATTTGATATATCAAAGATTTGATGGGCAGATTGCATACTGGCACAATAAAAATGATTTTTTTTTTTTTTTAAAGTATTTCAAATTAAAATTATAGGGTCACCACTGTCTACACTGCAGGAACTTTACCTACAGTCTAAAATTACTACATCACCAGGGCATAGGGGGAAGCAAAGAACTACAATTTCGTAATATGCAACTCCTAACACTTTCATTAGCACCATTCAAAGCTTGCATCAGCTGTTTAACTAAGAAGCAGCTGACAGGTCAGGTAAAGCTTTACAGCAAATTTCAGTGCAAAGTTTACAGTTCCTTTTCATAAGATACTTGGAATCTATGGTTTCATAGCATGTTAAATAATTATGGCTTGATAGATGTACAGTGTTAAGATGCTGAGAACATTTACTTTGAAAAAAAGATGAGACTTTTAACGGCTGTGAAATGCATTTTAATATATTATGCCAAATTTTGTAATATGCAAACAACATGCTGGATTACAAACTGAAGTCCTATTATGAATTCATAGACAAGGGTCAGTATTAGCTCTCTGGGGTAGTGGCTTCTGGTTGTCTCAGCTGCTGCTTTTTCAGGCTAACTAACTTCATCTTCTCTCTAATGTGTTCTGCTGCAGAAGCCATATCACTTGGGCTCCCAAAGTACTGCTCAGACCTAAAAAAGAAACCCCACAAAAAGTTATCAGTGAAAAGTAAGACAGTGTGTGAATATACACGTGAATGGCACTAGAAAACACAAAGCAGGTAAGAAAAATAGGCACTTTTTCCTCTTGCAATTTAAAAGCCACCTTTAAAAGGCTTTGGAGACTCAGTGATGAGACTTGACAGCAGATCTTGACGAAGTTATTACAAATACTAAATGACTCTTTCATACCCAAAAGATTCTCTCAACAGCAGGATGCTGTTCTATAAGTGCAACAAGATACTTCCTAACATTTTTTTTTTTTTTTACTGACATTCTCTGGCTACTCCCCAAGTCAGTCTGGCAGTTTTGAGTACTACGACAATCAAGGAAATCTGTCTATACATGAATTCTGAGGCTATACAATTGCTACATTATTGAAGGACTGTGAGTATATGAAGTCAGCCACATGCTGTCAAATTATGTCATCTACCTCTCAAACTGGAAAGAACACATGGCTCTGTAAGTTGATTTCTCCCACTTAAATACAACAAAAGAACAGCTGAAATGTTAGGGAAACCACTAACGAAGTTGTCAGCAAAAGGAGGATTTGAACAGAGTACATGTTACAGAAGAAGAACAGGTATCAAATCTAATTACAAAGCACAGACGCTGAAGACTTTGGAAATGGCGGTAGGACAAAGGACTTTGGACAGAGTGGGGTGACAGGCATAAGCGGACAGAAAAGTTATTTCACACAGGAGGGGACTAGTTTGACTAGGGAACTCCAAAGACTACAGATTGCACAACTGCGCACAGGATCACAGTATGGTCAGAGGTTTTTCCTGATGCAGATTAGAAGCCAGGAGCAGGACAGGGAACAGTGACCTGGACTTCCATGAAGATACTGACAAAAGTTCAAAGTGGTAGAGAGGCTGATGAAGATGCCTCCAAGCTTTTTATGACATTTTGTGTGTTCCTACGTTTCTTAAACTATTTCTAATGAGTGAACCCTTTGCAAATTGTTTGTTAAATACTTAAAAACAGAATGCGTAGGGACAACGAGCAGGGGATCCTGGAATTTAGGACAGCTAAGATCCCACTTTTGAGAAGGGGACACACAGAACTCTGCTGAAATGCCAGAGGGGTCAGAAATAATGTTTAGGATTCAGTCAGTCAGCCTAAAAATACAGGTGTATATATACCTATAGCTATAGAAGCATTGTGTTAGGACTCAAACCTCAAAGTGTGGCAAGCATCTTCTTGGGAAGCTTGGGGAGCTTTCCCAGGTTTTAATGTTTGTTTTTACTTTAATAGTCTATCCGCAAATTACTTCAGTTTTAAAAATACATAACAGTAGTTACTTTTACCAGGTCACTAAAATCTGCTATACAAAAATTATACCAAAATACTTTAACAAACATAACACACTTCTTGGGTTTTGTGGTTTTTTTTCCCCCTCATAGCCATAAAATCCTCACTATTTTCAAATACACTACTGAAAGGGCAGTAAAAATCACTATAGTTCAGGCCTGGGTCCATCTTCATGGGTAGCACTCATTACTGAAGGAAGCTATACTGCATAGGGAGCATGATATTTTGGAAATAAGATGACAGGAAATTAATTTTCATGACAAGCTTCCTGTAACCGTATTTTTCAGATCAAATGGACAAGTGTGTTTTACAGAACAGAGAACTGAGTTTTACTATGTCTGAGATTCCAGATTCAATTTGCTTTTGTAGCTCAAGACAGCCACCGATTCTAAATTAGTATGAATAGCTCACAAGGGAAGTACTGTTTTATTTGCTGAATAAATCAAACGTCAATTTATCTTCAATGTACTGGCTTAAGACTTCAGATAGAATTGCAAATAAATTAATCAAAATACTACAATTCAAATCTGATATCTTTTTTCAGGGAGAAGAGATTGGGACTGGTCGTTCTTCTGCCACTTCTACATACTTGTGTGAAGACTGCATAAAGCTAATAATTACTGAGTACGGAAAAAGTTACTATGAAAAAGCGGGCACATTGTCTTTGGAAAGTTTGAAATTGGACCTGCCTGCTTTCTGTGAAAAGATGGGAAAGAATTTTTAATGAGTGTTAGTGCGCTGCCTTTTTGATTTCAGGAATAAGCATTCAGGATTCTTCTGCATACAAGACTATTAAGAAACTTTACCAAAAGCACATTCAGTAGGCATTAGAAAAACATTTTGCATACCCATCAGGATAAACTACAGGCACTGTTAGTCTGTCCAACAGCGATTTCCCAACTGTTTCAACTTCATCAAATTGCTCCATTTCATTAAAAGCCTCAGGCTGCTCTGGACATTCTTGCAGAATCTGTTAAAAAAATAAATAAGGAAATGCAGAATAAAGTAGACAAGGGATAGCATGTAGTTTAAGTGCCATTAACTGGCAGAATGAATGTTCTTTCAGCATCTTCACTGCTACATTTATATGAGATCAATTGAAATATTCATATAATTCAAGGTAAATATCGATTAAGCTACACTGAGAAGATAGTTCAGGGCTACGACTGTTCTGTACTAGAACGTTTTACATTACTTCTAAGAGGGAACAAAAAAGAAAAAATAGTCTTGCCAGACAATATTCCAACAACAAATATAAAATGCATAAAAATAGTAACCTGCACCAAGACAGTCATATAAAATGGAAGAAACCATTATCCCACTGTATTCAGCATTGGTGCAGCCTCACCTTGGGCACTGTGTGCAGTTCTGGGCCCCACAATTTAAGAAAGATGCGAAGATCCTTGAATGCATCCAGAGGAGGGCAACAAAGCTGGTGAAAGGGCTGGAAGGAATGTCCTATGAGGAGCGGCTAAGGACTTTGGGCTTGTCTAGTTTGGAGAAAAGGAGGCTGAGGGGCGATCTCATCATTCTCTACAGCTTCCTGAGGAGGGGAAGTGGAGAGGGAGGTGCTGATCTCTTCTCCCTGGTATCAAGTCATAGAACATGTGGGAATAGTTCAAAGCTGCGCCAGGGGAGGTTTAGACTGGACATTAGGAAGCATTTCTTTACCAAGAGGGTGGTCAAGCACTGGAACAGCCTTCCTAGAGAGGTGGTCAATGCCCCAAGCCTGTCAGTGTTTAAGAGCCATTTGGAAAATGCCCTTAATAACATGCTTTAACTTGGTCAGCCCTGAATTGGTCAGGCAGTTGGACCAGATGATCGTTGTAGGTCCCTTCCAATTGAAATAGTGTATCCTACTCTATAACACGAATAACGAAGGGCCCCTTACAAGCAGTTTCAAAACTAAAATCCACATTGGCACAGAACAGGTAGGATTAAAAAAGTCTGAGCACAAGTGCTTCCATATGGGATTGGGACCCAATAGTAGTACTTAGTTCTATATTTTCTTCCACTTCTCCCTCTGCCACTTCTTTCTTTTTTCCAAACCAGCATGGATATTAACAGCATATTTTTCTCACAGATTCATTAATAGTGCTAGGAGAATTGTTTTTGACCAAAAGCATTATTTTTTTTCAGCTATCCATTTACTTTTTTTTTTTAAACTTATGATTGCCTAAAAACATAGCAATTAACTACCGCAATAATGAAAGAATGCTCACAATATGGACTGAGACAACTCTTTCAGGAGTTTATGAACCACTGAATTCTAGTTTGGTATCAGGTAAAACTTTTTTCAGCCATCTGTGACAGCATAGATGATATATTTCTGCTTTTGTGAACCTCCAGCAACTCTCAATGCCTACAAATTAAAAGTATCTTCCATTAACACAAACAAGAAATGAATAAAAGCAAGGAGCATATGAATCAACTTTGCATCCATGCTCTCCTTCAATGACAGCATGAATTTATTTTCTTTTACCATGTGCAAAGTTGGGGTTTTTTGCAGTTATATGCAATTTTATTGTCAATATTAGAGATATATACTCTAAATTGCTTTTTTAAAATGTATCACTTCACAGAAGGAATGGTTCTTGGACAAAAAGGCCCTACCTCTCATGATCTACGTTAATGGATATTGTCTTGAATTCAGGCATTTAAGAACTCTCAACATTCCCCTGCCTTCAGCAAGCTGTTACTGAATAGTAACAGCTATCCCTCATAACATTGCTCATCCTCCTCTGTGGCTCCTAGCATCATCCAACCGGGCACAGTGGCGAGACACTTGGTCACAGGGGTTTGAAAACCACACCAAGGCAGAGGTGTGTTTTGAAGAAAGCATGTCCAAAACCCTCCAAGTGCAAAATACAAGATGCAGCAACACAGCATGCATGGAAAACAAACTGGTGACAGTTTCATTCATTTACACAGTTTGAGAGAAGAATATCACATTCAAAATGCACACAGCTTAAAAGGCAATACTTCTTTTAACTCCCCAAAGATCTTAAATGACCCTATAGCTTTGTATTATACCGTGCACAAAAACACAAATCAAGAAGTATTCTTTGCCTTCAAGAATTACAGTCTAAAACACACAAAGAAATGCTTTATGATCAACATCAGAGTTCCCCTCTGAAGAGTTAAAACCAAAAAATTCTTCTGTCCCCCACCTCAATGCACCTGAACTTCAGGGCTGCTGTTCTCCTTTTTGTTTAGCAGGTCTTATACCAATATGGGTATGCAAGCAATAATTGCATTAAGTATTGAAATTAACAATTAGAAAGATATGCTTAAATTCTTCTTTCTGTTTTTGGTTCGGGTTTTTTTGTTTTTTGTTGTTGTTGTTGTTTTTGGGTTTTTGGGGGGTTTTTTGTTTGTTTTGGTTTTAATATTTAGAAAGGAAAAAAATACACACTGACAACTTAATTTTTCTTACATTTTGTTTGCTTAAATTCTGATAAGAAATTTTTCTTCTTAAAAACACAACACTCACCTTTTCAGCACTTGAATGAAATGCAACAGCTGTTTCCAGCCGGTGCACTCTTTCTTCAGAAGTTATTGTAAACTGTTTCCACACTCTGTTTAGTCTTGGAAGTGTGTCCCCTGAGGACCTTGAAGTGCATCGTAGGGACTGGCACAGGACAACAGTTGCCTGCAGTAACTGTCTCCCATAATCGTAAGTACTCTAAGAGTTAGAGGGGATGGGAAAGAAAGTACACGTAAAAACTCTGCATTTAACTTAGGAGCTAATTAGCATCTTAAAACAACAGCAGACAAGTTTACGAAACCTCCTCAGTTTAGGTCCACAAAGTATATTGAACTAATCTGGTCTACTAGAAAAAGCTGCTGAAGCATGAATAAAATTGTAATGACCAAACAGTGTTTTTGCTCTTTAAAAAAAATTAAAACAAAAAAAAAATCCCATTGTCTAGCATTCACACTGGCGAAAGAACAGAGCTTCCTGAAAATACTGAATAGCTGCTTGGATCTTACATGGGATACTTGATATCTACTGCCAAGATGACCATCTCACTGACTTCACTGTCACCATGTTTGTGGTCACCCAGCATCCAGGTGCTTTGTGGCATATCATTATAACAGCAAGCTAACCTCCTGTCATCATCAGTTCCAATTCATCAAAAGAGAAAATGAGTTCCAGCATAACAGGTGCCATTTGAAAACATCACATCCATTAATTGGCAAGTCTGTATCAGACATTCCTAAAAGCAGTATACATCTGAAAAAGCACCTGAAAAAGGCCCAGGTTGTACACTTTCTGTTCTTAAGTGAAATTCTTTCACATGTACCTGGCACCTGTTTGCATATTCAAGATTTCAAACAGGCATGCAAACATGCCTTATGGCTTCACTGAATTTCAGTACTCTTGTACAGCAGGATTCATTAGTTGGCTGTAATGGTCAAGAATTAAAGCTGTCAGTTCTGTTCAACCACTAACTCTGCTAGTGCCAAAACTCCTTGTACAAGCAGGACCATCACAGACCAACAGTCAACTCTATCTGGAAAACCAACAGAAAGGCTGTTTCATGAAGTACAGCACAAAATAGACTGAAATCAAGTGGCTCATCCATATTTCAGTATTTTGATTGCAGTCCTTCAAAAGTCATTATAAAGACTGTTTGAAACATATGCCTTTTAAAGAAAGTCAATGTGAACTTTATGTTTTGTGGTTTGCATTGGCTATGTGAAGCAGAATAAACTAAGGTAGTAAACTGCAGTGTCGCTATTGTTGATGGACCTTCAAAATCTCATTAGGCTCATCACCAATTCCAGCAATCATGACTTATTCATTCAAGCATTAAGGCAAACTTAAGACTAGTAACAGCTGTTCCATATTGTCCATACAGGTACCAATTCTATTTAGGAGATCTTCTGAAACTGTACAAAACCCATATTGCTAAAAAAGTAATTCATTTCACCTGTGCAACATCAACAAATTTTCGATGTTTCTCTAGTAAAACTTTTGTTTCTTGAGCATCATCTCCCAATCGGACATGTGTCTTCAGCAGAGCATCAAGTAGTTCACTTAACCATTCTACTGCCTTCAAAACAGAAGTTAAAAGAATAAAAACTACTAAATTAAAAAGAAATTAATCCAGAAGGGTGAAGTAACTTCAATACTAGCATATACTTTTGATATGGAAAAAAGTTAAAAGAGATATCAAACTGGTATATCATGCATGCAATCACCAAATACACTATTTTCAGTCATTGCTATATCCTTTATTTTCACTGTACAAATTCACTAAATAAAACTACATTTGACAGTGACATAAATAATACTGTACAACTATCAATCCCCATAAGTTTAGCCGGTGGATTTCAAAGACCAGGATGATGAAATTCTGTAGGCATTTCCATACCTGAGCAGCATCCTCTTCGCATTTAAATAACTGTACCATCTGAAGCATCTTCAGTCGCCGCACGTCCACCATATCCTCACACCTTAAACAGTAACACAGACACATGCATAGCAGACACAACACAATCCGAGTTTGACAATGTTTTCAGTGAGCAACATTAAGATGCAAATGTTCACAAAAAGGTGATTAAAGCATTTTTGTGATACTAAGCTTGGCCAAAATATGTAATCCTTCGCATAACAATAAGAAACATGCAATAAATAGAACTGAGCACTACAACCCACCGAAATCATGATTCTCAAGATTCCCAATATAGCTACACTATAGATAGTAATACCAGCAGTAGCTACAAGGCCTTCCAGCTGCATTGCAGGTTCCTTACGCTGTTGCACTGGTAAGATTTGCAGGCCACACAGACGCTTACAT
>NW_009188397.1:0-17648 GCF_000690835.1 Fulmarus glacialis | reverse complement strand
CCTGCTGAAGTCTAGGTGGAAGATGGTTTAAATCTGGCATAATTCTGAATTGTACTGTGAGCTGGCAGCAAAGTTTTCTCGGTAAATAAAATGAGGACTGTTTAAAAGACGTTAATATATGTTTCCATTTTTCTTTTTAGTTAACTAAAGATTGTAATAATTGAACCCTTACATGATGATGTCCTTTGCTATAACTTGTCAGGAAGCATTTCAAAATCTAATTCATATAAAAACTAATTCTAATTCTCTTGTTCTGAACTAAGCACATTTTGCAGTTCTTTCTCTAGTCAGAATAAAACAAAAAAAAGTTATTGAAAGTTCTTTTCTTTCCACATGGAGCGCTAAGCTAATACATTTAGCAGAATGACCTTTCCACTTCACCTTTCTACTTCAATTTCAGAGCCTACTAAGTAGTCAGCAAGATTCAGACTCCTGTCCAGTGCAAATGGAATTACTAATGTCAACAACAGTTAGCTCTGTAAGTTAATGTAAAAGATGGTATGCACGGATCTGTTTTTTCAAACTGGTTGCAAACATAAGCACTTCCAAAGAACAGTTTGTTAGCATGCTGCATTTTGTTACATGTCCTGTAGTGCTGTGATGCTTACAGAAAGGAAATTTGTTGCTCTCTTAACACAGGAAAACAGTTTATGGGTTCCCAAAAGCATAAATAAAGCAGCAAAATGCCCCTAGAAATAAACATTATACTACAGGTGTATATAAATAAATGAGAAACATTCAATAGAACTTGGGAAGGAAAAAAAAAAAATAGTAGTATCGCATTTAATAGGAATTTTTGCTATTGAGACATAGTAGACCTTATTGTACTTTGTCTCTTGTCCAGGCTGAAGAACCTTGTTTAATCATTCATCATCTGGAAGCTGTTTCATACCTTTATCTGAACATTTTATTGACTTTTTGATCCTCTAATTGACTTCCCACAATTCTATATCCCTTCTGAGAATAGGGTCCAGAATTGTGTAACGCTTAAAACACAAATGGACTACAAATCTATACAGGGACACAGTGACATTTGCCTTGTTTATGAGTGTCCTTGCTTATACGAGTGACTTATTTCCTAGTTTTCTATTCCTTTCCTAATAATCCGTAGCATTCTACTTGCTTCTCACAAAGCAATTTTTGCAAAAGTTTTCCAACATTTATCCCTGAGTTAACAGCTGGTTCAGACTCCATTACCATGTATATAAAATTTTTCCTTCCCCTGTGTGCATTTCTCTTCTCAGTAGTGAATTCCAACTGCCATTTTATTGCACAGTGAGACACGGTCCTCTACAGCTCTCTGCAGCTGGCCCTCTAAACACAAGTGCTGCTCAAGTAAATAGCAGAGGACATACATAAAACAATACCTACCTTAAGCGTTATTAAAACACATGGTTTCTTACATTAAGCTGCCTAAGAAAACAATTTGCGGGTGGTAGAATTAATTCCTAAAACAAGCAACTCGATGCTCATTAGACCTTGTCGTTCCCTAGAGGCACCTCTTTGTTCAGCCATTGCCCTCAAAGTTCAGGCACTTTCTATGGAGAGTACTTTACTGTCTCAGGGGTTCCAGCAGTAATAATGAGCAACATCATCTGATTCTTTCACACTGGTGAGTAGGAAAAAAGGCAGTACTATAGCCAATCCAGTACTACTACATCTTAAGAAAAAATAATCAATGAAAGACTTGGAAGAAGATGATGGCAAAATCCATCCTCCTTGCAAATTCAACTCTCCCCAGCATTTTTCCCTACTACAACTTCATTCCCTACTCTATCTTTTTCCAAGAGTCCCAAAAAAACACATTTTGAAAACTGAACTCTGTGCCTCCATTTTATACCCTGTCCCCCTGACACCAGCTCATCTTTCTTCCTATCTTCAGGAGTGAAAATACCATGCTCAAAGGGTAGAGGTTGTGAAAAAGAAGAGGATAAACAAGTCTGTACATAATTAATACATAATTTTAGAGCAATCATCACTACTATAGTCTTAGTATACCTTCCATCTCAAACTGCTAACACATAAAAGATGCCTCTTGCATCCATTCCATAACTCCATATAAAAGGAATGTATAATTCTTGAGCATTTACAAGTACAGGAAAGCACTCAAATACTCCATCCAGTACCGAAATACAAAAGGTGCTTTGATTTAGGAATATGCTACAACAGATTAGGCAGGGAAGCTTCTGTCCCATTTAAATATACCACAAATATTAATTACAATCGTACTACATCCCCTAACTGAAGATAAAGCAAAATGGTCTCTTTAAAATACAATTTTTTTTTATATATATATATATACACATATATATATATTTTTATATAAGTAACCTAACAGCACACGAAAATCTTAATGATTAGAACTGTTATTATTACCTTTGTTTTCTAAGCTGCATATCTTCCATCACTCCTTGGATATGGTCCACGTTTTCTTTGTTTTCAATAGTCACATCTTTTCCATAGGCCCAGGATGCCTGATTAGATATCTGATCAAGAAGACTTTGACCTTTCTCACGCAAGCCTTGCAAGCCTAAGTCTAAAGAAAAAAAAAGTCAATGGTCACTCTTATAAATTTGTTTGGGTTTTTTTTCCCCCCTCAAAGGAGAGAGATGAAATGCAACAGAATCTGAGATGGAAGGCTGGAAAGTAAAAAGGACATTACTATCTGTCTTTCACTACCCTTTCCAACTTCTAAGTTTGAGTGAGTATTTGCCTATATTAAGGAAGAGCTAAGGCGTTTCTATTTTATGACCTAGCAGATAACAAGAAAAGGAATAAAAGCTGACAGTGAGTATTAACTTTTCAGCACATAAATAGCTAATTAATGACTTTCATCCACACAGTTGCACAATACCTAAAATATTTATCACTGCTAAGCAGTTGTAGCTTAAATGTTCTTCCATGGCTGGCAGAAGTTACTACTTTATAATACATCTGATATGGCTGATGCATTTTTCTACATGCCAACCCTTAGAATCTGCTGTTACATCTATTACTTGGCAACTCTACTATCTGTTTTCTTAAAGGGATATCTAGTTTATGCATCAAACTGTTATATTCCAATCATAACTACTTCTACCATATAAGATTTTGCTTCAAAGCCTTTTCTCCTACAACATATTGGAGTAGATGATCATTGTAGGTCCCTTCCTACTGAAATACTCTACTCTATATGCTTGACAGTGTAACAACCTTAAATGTGCATTTACTAACATATACATTCAAAGCTACTGCAAAATACTGAGTACAAGCATTCTAAAACTGAGTCAAGGGGTCAGTTCTGGAGACAAAAAGATCATCTAAGCACTATATTCCCAAGATACTAAGGATGATTAGTGGGGAAAAAAGTTTGTCTACAGATGAAATGCATGACAATGGTATATACAAATATATATTACATGTAAAACATTTAAAAGAAAACATTTCCAGATCATTTTCCCAGATAGAACTACTATGCAGTAAATAGCACAAGCAAGTCAAAGGTAGTTAGTGGAGTATTACTTAGCTAAGGAATTAGAAGAGACAGATATTATTTTTTATGCTGTCTTTTTTTAAAGAGGGTGGTGGGATTACTGATTTTTTTCCTGTAATGCATTCACTAGAATGTGTGTATCTGAATGCAGAAATATTTTGCTTACCAACACTTTTCAATTTCTCTTCCAATAGTTTTAAAGTTTGTTGAATTGATGCTCCATCTGCTGGTGCTACATCTACACACAACATTCCTAGTAAGCCATCCAATTGCTGAGACAACTAAAATGAAAAACAACATAAATACTGATATTTAAAAAGAAGTTTTGAGCTTCAGATGGCTGGGTCTGCAATATTCTTCTAAAATGTTTAGAAAGCTGTTATTTTAGAAGTTTCTCTTTGCATCTATAAGAAATGAAAGTCAAGATAAAAGACAAACGACCCATCTGCTTATAAAATTCCAGGAGCATACATCCCTAGATGGGGAGAGAGGAGGAAGCGAAGATTTTTTTTTTTTTCAGGCAAGTATAGGAAAGGAATAAATGCCAATTTAAAAATGGAACCATGAAAAGTACACCAAATTGCGGTTCAATTAATGCAGATGCCTCTAATTAGGGAAAAAAACCCCAAACAACAACAACAAAAAAAACAAGAGGGGGAAAAAGCAACTTTTTAAACTAGTAAACATTTTATTTCAAATACTATTGAAATGTAAGGTATATTACAAAGCACCTCCCTCCTAAAAAAGGGGAAATCCATCTTCTCAGTGTTTCAATTATTGTAAACGAAGACTTACTGTATTTTCTAAGTGACATTATATTTCCCCTCACCCCCCTAAATTTTTTCCAATGTATTCAACTTTTATAATACTAAGGCAATAATATATTGACAGGTGAGCCTGTGAAAAGTTAAAAAGAAAAACTTACATCCTGGGCAACACTGTGGAATTCAAGCGCTGCTTGTAATAGATTCTGCCTGAATTCCAGCTGACTGGCCTGCCGGTAACACACATCACTCAGCTGTTGCTGCAATGCTTTCAATTCCACAAGGTCCTCCTCATCCCCTGCATTTAAAAGAGCTGCTATCTGCTGATTAAGCTCAACATAAACAGCAAACCACTCCTACAAACACAAGAAAATAAAGCATTAAAATAATACCAAACATAGTTCTATTTCTCTTAAAATGGCATACATCTAACAGCAGACTAATCAATAATCAGATTAAAAAAGGAACTTATTACAGCTTACACTATAATTATGAAATCTCACACAGGAGGAAAAAACATTCCTAATTTCAAATCAACTCAAAAAGTGCTTAGTACATTTTAATATATGTACTGTAGTATAAAAGAAGGTGCAGAAAGATGGGAAGATTACAAGGCATAGCTACTAGCTCCCAGCACAAACTCCCACTCAAACTGTTTTACTGAACCAAGAGAGGAATTCCACCTTTCAAAAGAAATTTCTAATGCTTACATGTTGATAGTGCTCTACTGAAACAAAAGACCTCTTGCCAAGTGGTAAGCTATTACAAAAAAGCTGTTCATAAGACTATCTAGGTGTTACTTTCAGTGACATGATTGAAACCAGCAATAATTTTCTTAAAACATTTAGAAAAAATTACTACTGCTGACAAAGTGGAAATAATCTCTATCTTCTGAATAAAACAGAGTATCCATGTACAGAAACTTCAAAATTATCCTTGTTTCTTATTTAAGGAAAGCTTTATACTACTCAGTTCAAAATGCGTAGATTTGTTTTTCAAATGCTTTGATTACTGAATACTTGCATAGGAGTTAGTTATATTGCCATCATGGTGTATTTGAAAAAGAAAATAGTTCAAATATTTAACAATTCTGGGAGATTTGAAAATGACTTGATACATCAAGATCACATTCACATCCTGCATGATTGAGATGCCTGTAAAGCAAAACATGTTTGCTTAACAGCTTTTATTTTGGGCTACAGTAGAGTGACCTTCAAACGCCCTATGCATTTCTAATGCTATGGAATAGCACCATCTATTGGCCTAAAATATCTGATTTAATTAATATTCTTGTCATGCTCCTATTGGGATTTTTGCAATTTTTTTAAAATTATGCCTTCAGCTTTTGCATCATTTATTTACCCAGCATGCAAAATATAGAGTATAAACATCCATATTCTGAAAATGTTTTTCTTTCTACCCAAAGCCACCTCTATCATCTGCTCACAGGAAGAAACAGAGTATGAAAAGATGCAAGGAGGGGGAAAAAAAAAAGTAATGAAAAAGTTAAATTAGCAATCAGCCAAAAATTTAAGAGCAGAATAAGGCTCTCATCTACCCCAAAAGGGGCAACTAAGATGACATAATATGGAAACACCTTCCATTGTCACACACGTAGTATAGACATATAGGTTCAATAAACTCAGTTTACACATCATAACTCTTGTTATTATCTTTAGACACTGAACATACAAGTCAAGCTTTTGAGTGTGACAAGTCAACTATAATATGAGAAGTCAAACAAAAAATCTAGATTAATAATTTTGAGTTTTTATTTTTAGCATTAAATTAAGTAAAATAGTTGCAGTAATTGATTTTGGTCAAGCTATCAGTGAAATTAAGAGTCAGGCAAACCAGATATAGAAAGCATGTTTCTGATCCTTTCCACAGAGGAAAGCCAGGCACAGCTGTACGTGACAGCTCAAAACAGAGAAAAGGCCAACACTTGCTCAAAAATAACAGCTCTAGTATACTGCTCATGAATAAAACAATCAGAAAATAAAAACCCCAAAAACCAAACCTCTCCCCCCAAAACCAAACAAGAAAATCCCCCAAAACCAAATAAGAAACAAACAAAAAAACCCCACCACCCTAAGAAAATTATTTTTTCACTTCAGAGTAAACTGACGTAAAAAAGCCTATCTTTAAAGCAAATCAAACATTTTTGCAAGTGTCTTCAAAATAGAAGTAATATAATCAATAAATAGGAGAAGATGAAAGAAAGCAAGCATACAAGCTGTCAATTCAATTATTAGGAGAGAAAAAATAGGAAAATAAGGAAAGAGGAAGAGTACACTCAGCTATTATGAGATGTTTAAAAACCTTACTCAGTAGAGAGGTAGTCAATAGAACCAGTGTAGTCTAGGGCACAGTGTTTCTCAGACTAAAGGTTTGAGTTCGGGTTTTTTTCCTAAATTAGGTTAGAAAAATT
Source organism: Fulmarus glacialis (assembly GCF_000690835.1). Classification (NCBI taxonomy): domain Eukaryota; kingdom Metazoa; phylum Chordata; class Aves; order Procellariiformes; family Procellariidae; genus Fulmarus; species Fulmarus glacialis. The sequence goes on along the minus strand of NW_009188397.1, from coordinate 10,981 downwards.
ACAACTCAGTGACTATTTTCTTTGTCATGACTGTAAAGGGAACTTAGGAAAAGTGGACAGAATTGTCAATGTCTGCATCAAGGAAAGTCGGAAAAGAGGAAAAGCACTGTGAGCAACACTCCCTTTGGGAACAATATGCCAATTATAGTCAATCTTCTGATGGAAAGACAAAACTCTACAGAACCTTAGGAAGTCTTCAAAATTAGAAGCAAAGGCATCAAGTCAGTACAGTTACAAAACAGTCTCTTCAAGATTTCATTATGAACATGAACTGTATCTCAGGGTTTTGATCAATGAAAGCATTAAGCCAGTTTCAGCTACTGGTAAATGCAGTTTAATAAAGACAAAAATATTAACTTATTCACCTGAGAAGTACAGGACTTCTCAGCCATTTTGGCAGGGAGGAAAAAGGAAATTTACTCCTCCTACACAACATGAAAATTTAAGAACTGCTGTAATGTAATAAAAACAAGAAAAATCATAGATAGAAATCAGTATTTTTCTACACTGGAAAACAAAATAAATAATATGGTCATTATATATACATGTTAAGTTCTTAAACTGCTCAGGTACTTTCCTCTGTAACCCATAAAATCATGCACTATGCAAAATTCCTAGACACTCATAACCAAAACACATTGCTCGTAACTGCATGTACTTAGAATTATTTTGCTACTTGAAAGGGGCATGGGAAGTCTCACACTGTGCTGGCTCTCAATCTCTTCATGTTTCTGTTGCAAAGCTTGTGAAGCTCTAATTGAATCACCTATTCCCCACTGGGTTCTTAGCTGTTCTGATCCAGGTCCTTCAAGCCAATTGACTACCTGTCAATAAGATAAAGATGACAAAAATAAAGTAGCAAATCAATTACACAAAAACTGGTATAAAAAGAATTCTGTAACATAAGCAGAAATATTTCAAAGTAAGTATATATTTATGAAAAAAAAAACATTTTAGGATCTGTAGAAGTCTTGTGTTGCATCCATTCACATCTTCAAAAGCTTTAAGTAGAAACTACTTTTCATTAACCTGAATGAAAGCCTGTCAGCTCCATGAAAGCAGGTGGCAGCTAAAGATTTGTCACCTACCTACTTGTCATTTCATATCTCTGTCAATAAAAGAGCTTAAACCACAATTTTCTTGATAATGGACCTCTCATGTTCAAACAAGAATTTTTTTTGTTGCCTGAGTGAATTACAATGCACAGCTGTATTCAACCTCACACCTGAGAGTTTTCTCCTTATTTTGTTGACTATATTAACACTCAAGTACAGGATATGTACTTATTCCAAAATTAAATTTACACAACAAGTTAGTATTTTATATATTTATGTCTTTCCAACTTGCTCTATTCAAATAACAGAAGCCTCTTAGAGTCTTAATAGTCACATCTCATGGAATCTGACTTTGCAGAAATCTTTGCAGGGTCACGGCAATACAGTTTTGGACTACTATTATTATTATTATTTTGAAACTATTTCATTTAATGTTAATATTATTCAAAGCAAAGCAGAGTATCTCAAATTTTGGTTTCTTTATACACGTTTGAATTATCAGATATCTATGGCAAAATTTTATGATATATTTTTAAACATCTAGAAAACAGAGACAGCCCTGATGAAACCTAGTGTAAAAGTCACTTACTACTGGAGTCCTGAAGTAAGGAAATGCAGGAATACCCCCACATACTGAACCTTAATGAAAGGCATAGGAAGCCAGCTTCCTCTCTTTAGTGTGACTTTTGTTTAAGCAAAGGTGACAGAACAGCTTCAAAGTTTTTCAGGAAATATAACACAATACACAACGTACCACCATAACTGTGAAGACAAATGAAAAAGGGACTAATTGGACCATTTTTATAGTGCTGCTAGGCTACATTGCAAAGTAATCAAGAATGATCATCACCATTACAGAAGGTCACTCAATTCACCCTTTTAGTCATCATATCTGTGTCTTCCCACCATCTCTTTTTGCCCAGCCCGCATAAGAAGTGCTGTTTCAGAGCATACATTCTTTGCTGCAAAAGCATCCTGGTCTTCCTTACTTTTATCGTTTCTAGGGCAAATTAAGACTTTACAGTTCTAGGTTCTTTTTGTTTAAAGAAAACTTCCTGTTGTGCTCAGCACCTCTGCACAGCTGTCTCTGGTTAAATATGGAATGGACCTAGAAGTGAAGGCACCCAGATGTCCCCCCTTAACATCAGTGTGGCCTGGAAAACTCACATATGGGAATGACAGTTCTCGTGCAAGTCTGAAACAGTATGCAAGACTACTGCTTAGCAGTGCCCTCTCTGACCAAGACCACCTCCCCATTACAAGTTTCCAGCAACTGCATTGCCTCGGAGACTGCTTAGCTTAGCACATGGCCATTCTTGTGTGACAGATACTTGGCCTGAGGAGAGAAGAGTCACTAGCGGACCTGGAGAAAGAAGCAATGTTATTTCATAAAATATATTTTTAAATAGTTAATGACTAGACTACTGCAAGGCCTGGCATTAATTTTTGTGAATTAAGATCAGAAAAATAGTAATTAACACCTCTGCCTAAGGAGAGACAAAGCTAGAATTTATCATAACATGCAGAGTTGCTCATCAGCAATCTGTTTAGTAGAACTGCTCATCAGAAAACATCTGGAAATCATTGCTTTCTTTACACTGCAGAATGAAAGACAAAGGAAAGGGAAATAAAACTATGGAATAGAAGAAAGAGTGGTGCTTAAAAAGAGAGGGTAGGATATTGAACACACAAGGGAAGAGAGGTGCTTATAGATAAGAGGGCTTTGAGACAGGAGTAAGAACTAAGCAGTTCACAGTAAGCAGAAGCAGCAAATAGTGAAAATGAAACACGAGCACAAAAGCAAGCCAGGAGCGGTTAGCAATATAAGAAGCTACACAAAGAATGAAATAGGAACATAATTGTAATGAAAGCTGACAGGAAATCAAAACACTAAAAAAAAAAATTAAAAAAAAAAAAAGAACGATCAATCAGCAACACAAGAGGAAAACTTTCTATGTACACACCCATTCCAACTGAAAATACTGCAAGCATGTTTTATTGCAATTTCTGTTTGTTTTGGGAAAATAAATTCCATGACACTGCCTGTATCAGTTTCCTCCATTCCATCGTTATCTTCTTACTTTTCTCTGTTAGCCTAATTTTCTCCCGTAAACCAAAAGGAAACTAAATCAATTTCTAGATTTAGTAAGTTTTCCCTGTACATTTGTATGCCATTTAGAGAGCTTTTAAATGCACTTTATAAAACTTATTAGCTTGGTAAAACAGCAAAACACATTCTTCCTGTGTACTGAGACTCAGTTCACTTACTATGCAGCACCCATAGTGTAGACAGAGCAAACAAAAAAAACTATTTCTAATACAAATATTGCAAAATGAGGCTGATGCCTCAGTAAACAAGTCTATTTAAATGCATTAACAATGTCAGTTTGCCAAAGTACATTATAAATTTCATTTCAATCAGCACATCTTGTTCAACCACTATAACTTTAACACAGGAAAAAAAAAATCTCACCTGATTATACCCACAGCCATGGTAATATGTTCTATATAGTACTATTTTCATCTCTTACACATTATTATTTCCAGCTCAAAATACCAAAGGACATTTGGTTTTTTTATGTTTTCATAATAATCTGAATGACTACATAAGGGAAAATTACTTCCTCAGTAGATCTATATTTTCACTGCTAGAAATAACAAGATTGATTAGCTTTTATCATTACCCATATCTGGAACACTGTGAAGTGCAAGTACTTGATTTGCACTCCTCATGCATTAGAAATGTCAATGTTGAAAGGTTAAAAGCAATATCCATTCCATTTTATGCATATTCAAACTATAGCTTAAAAACATGTAAGTCTGTTTTCAAGTAATAAACACACAAGGAATAAATTAATTCCTTTTCCTTGATTTTCTCTACTGAGACTCTGCTGAGAAAATGTTGAAAGTGCTAATTACATGTCTGTTTCCAAAGGACCCAACCAATTCATTATGACCTTTAACACACGATTGATTAGGAAGATTTGTATTCATTCTGATCAGGGTAGCCTTCAAATACAGAGAGTTTAATCACTTTAAGTTAAAACGCCAAGCATTAGACAAAGGAATAAATAATGGCTTATCTTCAGTAACAGGAACTTAAAACAACATGGGCAGGGGAAGGCTTCTAACTCTCAAGCAAAATTACAGTCAAATGTGTCTCATTTGTGAGTGTTCCTCTCTTTGCTAACAGGTCAGGCATTTGACCCTCCGACAATGTAGAGGTACACTGCCACAGTACACAAGAAAGGGACAATGTGAAGGTTCTTCAGAGTGATGGCAAGAGAGCACTTTTCTAACCACCTCCATGTATCAGAACAGCCTTTGGAAAGTCACCGTGGTAGCCACTATGTAAAGCATCAAGTGAAACTAGCACGTTGCAGTTTGAGGAGTGAAAGGAAGCATGAAGCTCTCACCACTGATTCTAAGTTTTACAGCAAACACAGTCTGGGACTTCAGCTCAAACCTCTGCCTCACAGTATTCAAGAACAACTCCAAGCTTACCTGCATTACCTTCTGCTGAATCTCCTCTAGTTGTGTACGCTTGCTACGTTGTCTGCAAACTTCCTGGTAGCGGGTATATTGCTCTCTGAGTGAGTCTAGTAGCTTCATGACCTGTGGCTGAGCAAGTAGTTCATCATCCATTGGAGACCAGGATACCCCTCCATCTGAACCATTGAATCGACGCTGTTGTAACTCAGATAGTAACTCATGACCTTTAAGAATACATATAATGATGTGGTTAATTTAAATTCAAAAAACAAGCACAAAAATCATTAGTAAGCATGCCTGCTTTTAGACTATCTGGTGGTACATTTTTGCAGCTAATGATCTTTCATGCATTGGGCACATTTAATGATACCATTTCATGCAGAGCACTGGCCACAGTTTGTGGGGTTGTATCAGTCATTAATTAGGGTAGAAATCATGCAGTATATTTTAGATATATAAAAGAGATACTGTGACTTTAACATTCATATTGACAATAGTACTGATTAATGTAAAGAAACAATTGCAAAGCGCAATCTTGAGTCTGAAACAAGTATAAGTATTCTTGTTTACTTCAAAATACTGTGTAGCATCCGAAGTATTTCACTCAAACAATTCACATTCTTAGATTAAATGAATGATCTAGAAGCACGAACAAACTGAGCATATAATTTCTCTGTTATCTTCCAGGATTTTTATAACATGTACAAAACTTTCATAGAAAGTGTGGAGCTGAATACTAAGTAATTTGATCAATAATTTTTTCTCACTTTTGTCACCTTTTTCTTTGTACTCTTAAGCACCATATCAGGGTACAGACTCTCTATAAAGTGTAACGACTTTCGTATATGCAAAAATAGTATGTTTTGACTATTTCATCCTCTGTTTAAACTGTTTGAAGAATGTTATTGTTAAGTTGTGGTAAAGTTTTCAGCATCTAAACTACCACTAAACCCATATTATCAATTTGTTCCCCAAAAGCTCAGTGAACAAGTTAGCAAATAAAACAGCATTTAGTCACTGTTGGTGTAAATGTGACAATCTGCCAATTCCACATCATCAGTCCTGCAGGTCTTAAAATGGTAACTTGCCAGTTGACTAAAAGAAAAAGAAATTACCACTAAAATAGAAATTGTAACACCTCAAGGAAAATGCAGAAAAATAGACTCTAAATTCAACTGGTATTATCTACACAATCAAAATGCCAAAGGCTTTGGAGACTGCAGCAAGCAATTACTCAGCATATATTATTGTGACATGAACACGTCCTAAGGATCCAAATACTATGGAAATAAACATCTTGGATTTCATCTTTTATAATACTACACAAATAGGCACAGATAGCTGCGGGGCAAACAGACTTAAAGACTTTTACAAGGTGGTAGTTCTACTGGGATAATTTTGAATTTTTATTGTATTGTTTCAGCAGTAAAGAATTAACATTTTCAAATTAAAAACATTTTTTTAAACTAGATTCTTATCAAATTCTAAGAACTATACTTTATATGTGGATCTGGAGCTTGTGCAAGCAACAGTACTTGTAACTATGGAAGACAGAAGCCTTTTATCTAAAACCTCAGTTTGTTCATATTTACCCTTAAGAGATAGGAAAGTTTAATTGGGGAGAGTTTAATTTTTTATTCTCAAACTTTCAACACAATGAATCTAACAAAGAGAAAGGTTGCCTCTTAGGAACTCCCATGATTTAATGAAAGTTATTAAACTTCATAGCTCAAAAAAAAATTCATTATGCCATAATTAAGAAAACAGAGAATGCATATAAATAACGTCATCTACTTACACAAAATTGAAGTGTTGTTTTGTCAAAAAAATCTTACCATTAGAGGAGGACACACAATTAGACTAAAATCTAGTGACAGTGACTACAGACATTTCATATTTTAAAAACCACAGCAAGGAACGATTGTTTCACCTTTTAACTCAAACAATATTATCCTACATTTAAATAAGCTAAAATTTTACACAGAGGGCATGTAAAGCCAGCAGTTCTCTGCGGCAAATATTACATGTGATCCGAACTACATTAGTTTGTAGGAGGCTATAAGATCAGGCACTCAGACTCTGATCACCACCTTAACACTATGCATTACTTCCTATTCTACAAAGGCACAAATCTTTAAGCAAATTTCTAGTCCAAATTAACAGTGCTATTATACTTTATTACCAATAGGAAATTCACCCTAAAAAAACCATTTCAATCAAAGAACCCCAAATTGTTTAATGCTCAAGGGAGAGTCTAAGCAGCAAAGAGTCAAAAGACTGTATGCTTCACTTTTACAGATGGTCAGCTCAGAACTAGGCTGATGCAAATTATCAGAATTGCGTAGGAAAATGCTATCTGTCTTGTAGCCATTTGGTGGCTACTGAGACAAATTCATTCTATAAGGCCAACATATTGACACCATCTAGAAACAAGATATTCTCAAAATTAAACATATTAATTATGGTAATACTATAAAGATGTTATGAGGATTATTAAAAACTATTTTTAAAAGACACCTTGGAGTTCTTCCATTTATTTGTTAACATTACTTTTTTAAATCCAACAAAGATGACATTAATTGATAAGCTTGTTACATTGTGATGATGGCTAAGATTATTGTGCTTTCACTTGGAGCTTAAAAATGAATAACGTTACTTTATTGACCAACATTATCATTTTTCGACTTACTATACCTGTCTGCAATACCGTCTCAGGATCAACTGATGGAAGGAAGTTCAAATCTATTGATCTTGAATAAAGTAACAAACACATTATTAATAATAGTAAACTTAATAATTACTTAAAGTAACAAACAAATAATTTCTATTACAGTAGCACTAAAAACTTCAACTAAGGCCAGAGCTACCTGATGCTATTAAGAGACTGTATGTTTCTTTCCTCACTCAGTAAAGCCCTCATTTTTTCAGCTCATTGTACCAAAACAGAAGTGCAGCTGCATGTAGTCAATAACCAAATAAGCATCCATCTACACACACACTCCGATGAATTTTGTAGTCTACATTACAATCATTCAGAATTTCTTTACACATTTCAAGATATTTAAGGCATATCATATTTTCAATATTGTTTGGATTTCCAATGAAATTTTATAATACAAAAGCATTCATTTCAAAAAGCGAACCACACACCTCTCTCTTTCTTGTTGAATTCCTTTATCACTTCCATTGTTAATTAGAGCAAGCTCATCCAGTAAGGATGTTGATTCTTTCGTGAACTTTTCAAATACCTAAATAAGAGGCAGGTTTTAATTTAAGAAATGAAAATTATATAACTGGCAGTATTGAACGCATCAGTGCAAATTTATCCACTAGTTCTGTTAGTATATTTCAATCTTTACACAGTGTCTTTCTTTCCCAACATTCAGATGGTAGGCTAGAAAGAGTAGAAACTATAAAGTTTAGTTCAGGGAATACTTGAGAGCACTAAGGTTCCTTAGGGAGACAGTAAATGTTACACTGAATATACCGAAGATGGACTGAATTCTGAAATACTGAAAAAATTTTGAGATTTCTGCAAAACCTATAAGTTCTTATGGACATATTTATTCTACATCTTCATTTAAGCCTTTAAGTAAATCTTAAGAATAATGCTAGAGAATCAAGGCACATTACACAAGCATCTGACAGCTCACTTGAATAGATTAAGATAATCAACTTTGTGAAGATTACAGCTTTTAATCACTACTAATATGGGTATATTGTAATGAATAACTAAGATAAAAGAAAGATGTATTATATAGAAAGAAATACCCTCACCAGTTTCTTTGAATATAGGAGCTTCTGATCTCACATAACACGGCCTGTATAGTCAGACACCATTCAGATGACTCCTCTGTACCTGACTTCTGAGGGTTGGTTTTGGGGGTTTTTTGTTTGTTTTTTGCTTTTTAACAGAACTGAGCATGATCGGGTGCCATAAGTGACGTGCAATAACTTTTAGGTCTTTTTGGTGTTAATAAATTATTAATCAATAGCCTGCAGATGAACCTTCCTTAACCTATCTAGGACTACTTAAATTTCAGGGAAAACCAAAAAGGACATGAGGTTCACAGCTCTTATAAGCCAATTTATAAGAGAGTGGTTTATAAAATACAAGCTAAATTCAGTTGTTACAAAAGGAAAAAAAAAACACCCATAGAATTAAAACGTAAACAGTGGTAAACTATTTTTCAGCTAGTACCTTTCTGCCCTCTTGTCTAGTTTCAGAATTTAGGAGTTGCAATGGAGGAGGTTCTTCATTAATATACAAAACAAGTGAAACAAGGCAAGAGAGGAGAGACAGGAGAAAGAAATTTTCAGTTGTAATTTGAACCAAATATAAAGCAAAAGTCCCACCTAGAGTGAAAGTACTGTCCTTATGAATTTTATGAATGCAGGAATGAGTAAAAGCCATATTTGTATATACCAGACAAAAACGAAGGACAACAAAAATATTAGATTTTCCTTCCCTCCCCTGCATCCAGGCGTTCTCAGTTTCAGGCAGAGAAGAAACAAGCTGCCTTGCCCTAATCTACGTACACCTAAAGGCTGTGCAAAGACCAGTAGGAAAAAGCTGCACAACAGATGATGCTCTCTCTGCCCTTAGGTCTGAACACACAATTTGCCAGATTCAGCAAAAAAGAAACATGGTACACATGGTCTAAGCCCTCAAATTTCTTGAGGGGGAAGTATTGCTGTTAAATTGGCTGCAGGGTATGTTTGAAGGCTTTGGGCAGTTGCGGTTGGAGTATTCCTTGTCCAGGATCCCACCTGGAGATCCTAGAAGGAGATGCACATTTTAAGACTAGATTGCACACGAAAGGAACACGCTGTTTTCATTGAAGATTAAATATTGTTTTGAAAATTCAATTTAAGTAGCTGAAAAACAACTACCAATGAAGAACAGATTAAGAAAACATTCTGGAGTGCTATGTGCACCAACAGTTGCTTAAACAATTTGTGTCTATTAATGATTTAGGGGTGTATTTGCTCCTAGGTGTTTACTGCATCTCTGTATCTACTGGGGAAACTGCACTGACAGAGGTTTTCGTGTAGGACAGCTTAAAACCTGGCTCTCAGTCCACAGGAACCAAGGCCCAAGAGAAAACCTTGGAGGATCTGCAGAGTCCAAGTATTTCCTCCTTGTTTTGGATTTCTCCTACCAGCAGCCAAACAATTTCCCTTTGTAGTGACTATACCGTACACTCAGGCTCTTCTAGAGTGAGGGTCTACAAAAGAGCTTCATTAAGGAACTTGTTGGTTCAACAAATTGATTACATTAGCTTTACATCCCTTGAGCAAATCCAGTGTTAATTAGACTATTCATGCATTTGAAATGCACTACTACACATATGACAATTGCTACACACTTAGCAGTTCCTACACAAATAAAAATTCATGGCTCAAGAATGAGACATTTGGGGAAAAAAAAAACCCAAACAAACAACAACAGAAAACTAACCAGCCTCTTATTCAACCAATCCATGTGATCATAGGTGAGAGTTCCTCCAAAATCTTCTGTTAGTTGGCATGGTTCTATATATCGAGTCAGCTTGTTAGCAGATACTAAAATAACCTGCAACAATAAAGGAAATTTTAGATACACTTGTAAGTAATGTTTATATTTTTCCTTAAGTACCTGTGAAGTTGTGTTAAGTGTGTCTAAAGGTACTGAGCAGATCTTTCTGTGATTCCGAGAAAGTGACCCTTTTGTTGCCAAATGTTTAAATGAAGTATGGCTGGTTGTAATTAATGTGGGCCTAAAACAGACAGGTAATTTTGATATGCAGTGTATATCTCATGCATAATCCTGTAAGAGCATCATCTGTACCACCTTGACTATTTACAATGGGAAAAAGAAATATGTTTCTTGGATATCTGCTTTCTTGGTGGTAACTGATGCTTCTTGATTAGGTCATACATGACCTATTTTTAGTGAATATAGTAGCAGGATTTCATACTGCAAAGCACTTAGTATTTTTTTCACTCTCTTGCAATACTTTGAGTCCCAGAGGTGAGTTTGTGCCATAAAAGTTAAGTGCCTGCATTTACTGTGCAAATATGCTCAGCAAGAGTTGGATCAACCATACTCTTTCCATGAGTAGTCAAATCTTAGTATGCTTAAAAGCCTGAGTCATTTGCCCAGGAGACAAATCTAGTTAATCAATTACTTCAGGAAATAAAGGAAAACCCAGGTCCACTGCTAGTCAGAAGACTAAATTCTTCATTTCTGCATTCTAGAGGCTAGAGGCTCCTGGCTGAGCCTTACTCATATAACCTAAACCAAAAGTTGGCAGCACAGGTTGCTTTGATGCATGATATGCTACGCCTGGAATAACTCCTGTGGAAAAAAACTCTCTATGGAAGCAGACATAATGGCAATATATAGCCGGGGCGGGGGGGAACACAAACCACAAACCAACACCCCCCCACCC
>NW_009188396.1:0-9714 GCF_000690835.1 Fulmarus glacialis | reverse complement strand
TATATAAAAATGGTTTTTATATATATATAAAACATTACATATTCTTTTTGGGTCAAACTAAAATGCACACTTTCTTGTCAAGGAATATATATATTTCCTTTGAAAAAAGCATTCAGGTCAATAAAAACATTTAATTTAACTGAAAATTATACTATTCATGTTAATGTTGTTTCTCCATTTCAAACACCATCATGGTTTTGAAATCGTTAATTTCTGAAACAGAATTCCTATTGCAAAACAAAGAATTAAAAGAGTCGTAGTGAACACCAATCTTTGGGACTTCTAAAGGTTTTCCTCTTCCTATTTTTGACTATAGTTATTCCTTCAAATAGTGAACCTTGTGAGTATAGTCTCAGTCCCTTGCAAATTATCCTCCCCACTCCCAAATCTCCCTCTAACCTCAAAAATCCACCCTCTGTACCACCTGTCTATCTGCAATTATCTGCAGGGGAACAAAGACGAAAACTTCCACGACTGTTAAAGAGTGCAGATCACTTGACATCAGGCGGATGCATGATACACTGCATCATGCTTTGGGTTTTTTTATAAATAGCAATTAAATTTTACTCCCCAGCCCAACTGCGAAATTTGGTCTAGTTGTAATTGAATGCAACATTTTGTTGCTAAAACAGGTCAGGTTTCTAAACTACATAAGCTTCATGGACTGGTATTTCTGTCCAATAACCAGGTTTAGACAGGCAGGAACCACTGCTTCTCTTTGGCCTAAGGGACCGCTTTAGTTTCATACAAATAGGGCTTGTGAAAGTACAAGATAAAATAACCTTTTTGCCAGAAAAGGCTGGAGAAAGTCAATTCCCCTGTGTAAATAAAGGCTAAAGACCAGGTTATTTAGTTCTTTTGAGGAACAGTTTGCATCTGTTTCAGGTGCATCTGCTAGCAGAGATAATTTTAAATGCAAGAACTTTGCAACTTTGACAATGATATTAGTTATAAAATGCTGGAACACAAACACAACAATAGATTGGAAAATCTGAAAGGAAATTGCAATGAACAAGAATGGAAGAAAAATATTTCTTTATTGCAGATGTGTATTTTCTTTGGCTAAATATCCTATTGAAATTGTCTTAGCTCAGTAGCCAGTGCCCTTTTGTTTGTATTAAAAGGGAGGCAATAAAGAATTTAAATACTAAAGATAACATAATTCTTCTTCAAATGTAAACTACTTTCGAGTAGAAATAATGAAGACTTTTCTTACACAGTATAGTTATCTGGGGAGGCAGTGTGGGTACAGGGCAATGCTACAGCTGCGTGATGGAGACGGCATCGCCTTGCAGATTTACTGCACCACATCATAAGCAGATAGAGGAGAAATGCAAACGGCTTTTTAGGTGAGCAGGTGAGACGTGACATTGACCAGACACTTTAAAGATAGTTTACAAAAAGAGAGAGGATTGGTATGACCTTCTCATGACTCTCACGTTATTTATTCTATAACGACAGGTTAGTGATTCTCTATGGCAACGACCCCAGATCGGTTCAGGAGTATCCGTGGCTCCCGAGAGACTCACTTGAAACAACCCCTCTTTCTATCCAACCATTCACTGCATCTCAGAGTGGTGCAAGAAGTAAGGCTGTGAGGTAGGCTATAGAATAAATATGATAGAAACTTTATTGCTGATATCTTCATTCCCAGGCAGACCTGACTCCTTGGGATACAGGAGAAGCAGCAATGGGAAGGCGAAGGAGACCAAGAGCTGACAGGCAAAGGAAGGGGAGGCAGGGAGCAGAAGCGGTGGAGTGGCAAATGGAGATATTTATAGTGGCTTTATGGCCTCCTGCTTCAGGGAGCAATTTTCTCTGTGGGTCTGGAAAGTGTCTCTGATGAGTCCCAGAGTCATCCAGGGCTTGGAGCTGGGTCTGTCTGCACCCCCTCCTTAAAAAGAGGGCCCCAAAAAACACCAAAAGGGCTTGACAAACCTAGAGCTAAGTTTTATAAGGATATAAAGGAGATCCTCAAACTTTGAAAAACAGGGAAACCACAGCACATGTTTAGTAAAAAACAAATCCCCTGCTATCCAGTCTTTCTCATAAAAGAGGCCCCTTTCTTCCCACCTTCCCTCTACAAGCTCTGGGTCAAAAGCCTTCTCATTCTTTCCATCACTCCGACCCCTGGTTGTGTGTTTGCCCCGCTGGCTCCCAGTGCTTGCAGCAGCCCATCTCTCTCCCCGTTTGCCCCATCCTGCTCTGTCACTCTCCTGGAAGAAACAACCTCGCCCTGGGCTGGGGTGCAGCATCCTCCTGTCCTGCTCCTCAGCCATGTTCAGTGAAAGGACATAACAGAAGAACACTGACCCCAACGTCCTCTGCATCTGCTGCCTGGGATTCCTGGCAGGGTGCTGGGCAGGGGATGCCTCCCTATATAGCCACATGGAAGACATGACACAGAAAACGCCAACCCCTATAGAGCAGGGGCTGGAGTTCAGCTGGGATACGCTGCACAGCTAACGTATCACCAGACACCTATATCCAGGTAACTACATCCCGCCCTTCTGTCTATGATTAAGTAATACGAGTACAGCATTTTCTTTCCCTGCATTTACTCTACCCAGTTGATTACAGTTGGATAAAAAGAGTTTCAGCCTGTGGATTTTATTTTCTTGATCCTTTGCATATGTTTTTCTGCAGTGTTAATGCATTTGAAGAAACTGCTGTTGCAGAACTTTCCCAGACGTGTGACCATGTCTATGTATTTTAAATTAAGAGTTTGCAAGGCAGAAAGGACTCTCCAGTTGTATACTCTGCCTCCATACTTAGGATAGGCCAATGATTTGCAGAGAAGAAACTGTATATATAAACCCCAATGCTTTACTTTAGAAGCATCCGTTAAAAATGAGAGTGCTATGGAAATATTAAATGCAAATAATTTACAAGAGCACATGTACATAAAATCAAATAGGGATTTGAAATCTTTCTTATCATGTAGTGGAACAAAAGGAAAAGTTTGAAATTTTCACTTTCTGGCAAAAGGTATTTGGCAGTGCTGACTCTCCAGCATCAAGAATTCTCTTACCACAGGAGCAAAGCCTATCAGCACTGAATCATGAGAGACGGTTTGGTTGATTTGTCCAAATTTGGATACATATTAAGGTAATCATAAAAGATTTTCATCCCTTCCCATCCATGGAAGGAAAACATCCATGGGCATATTCAAACCACTCACTGCTTTGAATATGCCAGAAGAAATTGCAAAATTCGTTGTTAGTAGGCTGGACTTCCTATCTGTCACAGGCCACAAAATGTCACCTAATGTACTTCTAAATTGATGTTATGGTCAGTCATCAAGTGATCAATATGTTGTTTAGGTCAAACATGGTCCAAATACAACCCAAATACATTGCATATGGAGAGGGAAGGACAATTTTATCTTCCTGATCCCTAGCTGGGTACAAAAGCATGTCCAAAGCATCCTCTTGCAATACCTCAAGTACTATAAAACTTACAAGGGCAGAATTTCCTGGTTTAACCCCTGCTCTTAAAAGAAGGTAATCACTGAGGATGCTCTGAAAACCTACATTTCTTTACAGTAGCATATAAACATGGATATGAAAAACCTCAAATGCCTCTCTCAGAAACTGTACATGAACAGTCAGCGATAAGACAAGGACAAAAATGAGAGTGAACTTTATATCACAGGTAAAGTATGACTGCAAGGTGCTCTTATGATGGTACAAAATTCTTAGCAGATTTTTTTTTTTTTAATTTCAAGCCTCTCCTCAAAAGAAAAGACACAAGCAACAACACCCGGTTTCATACCACGTCGATGAACTGTGTAAAAACAATTAGAAAGATATCAGATCATTTCATATTCATGGGGTGTGCTCCAAGCTGTGAAACAGCTCGGAGGTGGACCCTGTAGCTGCCCAGGGTTCAGGGCTTGTATATAAATATTGAGATTATCACGTCTTAGAGCTTCTTCTTCCCACCCTCTGTAAGTATGTGCTTCTCATCATTCAGTTTATAAATTGTCTTGTTGATAAGAATGTTCTTACAGTGCTGGATTGGAAAGAGGGGAAAGGATTCAATTGCCTAAATACTGAAGTGGTGCTTTAGACATGCCAGGGTATCCAAAACATCCCCATGGAGTTGGTAGATATGACTGGGCATCTTCTGGAACAACAACTTGAGACCAAATGGGATATCCCAAGGAATTTTCAATAATACTAGGCAATAAGTTTAAGCAACTGAATCCCATCCTGTGGGACATGGGTGAGAAAGGTGCAAAATGTTTTATCAGACGTGCCTCAAATGCTGCACCAGCTTTGGCTAGCTGCAAATGTCTCTTTAGCACAAGCAGTAACTTAACACATTTTTTTGAAGACATTTGATACTGCAAAGAGATAAGATTTTTTTTTCTTCTATTTGAAATAATCATGTCTGGAAAATCTTGGATGAAATATATTATTTGTGGAAGGAGGCAGTCTCCTCCAGGAGGTGAGTCAGTACCTTTAAGATTTAATTTGTCCTCCAAAGGGAGTCAAGGGTGACAATATTACCAAATGAAATGCTGCAGGCAATGCCAACAGTGAAATTGTGTGAATCCAAGACTTAATGTTTCACCAAAGTTCACTAAAAAAAAATAGGATTTGATTTAGCAGGCTAAAGCATGCATTTCTTCTTCTCAGAGTGAAGACACTTTGAGAGAAAAAGGACAATATCTGTGCAGGGCTGGAGCACGTCATTTGCTGTTGCTTTGGTGCATTTCAGACAAGGTGCCATCTTTCTTTTCTTTCAGTTGAAGGAATTAATTTTGGCCACTCTCTCCTCCCTCCATTCTTTAAATGTGCCCCAGGAATACATCAGTAATTCCCATGTCTCTCAATCAGATATTTTTTTCTGAAACACAATAGAGAATAAAGTAGAGGGACAGGAGTGCTTCACTGATATTAAAAAGCAAATCTATGAAAAATGATTAAATGGCTAATTAGAACTTTTCTGAAATTGGTGGTAACTACACAGTTTGCCTGGTAAATGTTAAGACACACACACCGCTTGAGCACAATGTCCCCACTTAGGCACTACAACAAGCCATTAATTGATAGATTGCTGGTAGTTGTATTAAAGATTTTGTAATTGTTGTTAAAGAGTCTTTATAAAATTATGCTCTGTGAATATATAAATCCAAGTAAAATTAAATGCTTCAGACAGAAATGTCATCTATGGTTTGCAACTTGATTAAATATATTTTGGTAAAGGAACAATGTAGTCAGAAGAGCATCTTTTTACTCTTCTCCTCTCTACTTGCCTTTGACTATCAACCCAAGGTACTGACGGGGCAGGAAGTTCAGTTTTATTTTTCTTTCCCCTTCTAATTCTTTTTCCCAGTGGTAAATCTAAAAAAGATATGAGCTTAAAAGAAACTACTGAATGTCTGGTAATACTTAAGTATCACGTAATGCATACGAAAGCTTCTCAGAACTGGCAGTGACTTCCTCACTTGTATCTGGCACTGTTACTGAGTTTTTGGTTTATTCTTTTTTTTTTTTTTTTTTCCCCCTAATGTTACTTAGCACCTAAGGAAGACCAAAGAACTTCTTACATAGTTTTGGATCAACTTTATAGCAGGGATCAAGCCTATATATGAGACTAGGAAGCAATGTGTTCAGATTTCCCAAACAGTCCTTTTTTGAATGAAAACTCCATTCAGTCTGGCCACTCCATGAAAACATCATTGTATACCAATTTATCAGTTTTGCTTTGAAATACACAGAATGGCCAAAGTATCAATGTTACAGCAGAATTACCGCATAGGTACTGTGTAGTTGGCCTATATATGCACAGCAAATCTTGATGTGTCAGACATGGGATTTTCCAAGTTTTCCCAGATGCAAAATATGATCCTTTGTAAGAGTGACCTACAGATATAGTGTACAGATTTAACACTGTTTCTTAGAGACTTATCTTCTGTAGCCCACATGGCATAGTGCAAGGTGCAACCACAAGCTATTGCATGATCTTTTAATTTATGGGCAGAAGAGAACAGTGGCATGTGAAGGGTAACAAATAATGTCGTCAGCATTGTGGTGGTTGTTTTGGTACAGGGCCATTAAGAACTGAATAATAATGGTAAAGGATTTCATTTTAGCCAGTACTTAATAACAGCTCACTTGTGCTAAGCAAATAGATGACCCTGCAGCATAAGACTTTTTTTTGGTCTGTCCTAAAGTCCATCCCGATCGGAAACTGGAAACAATTCCTTGTTCATATTTTTGTTCCTACTGCAGAAATACTAAATGACCATCTGTAACTTTTCCACAGTATAAACTCACTTAATTACTTCTGAATAAGAAATCACTATCCTTGGAACTTAATGAGATGTTTTACAGACCATGATTGCAGTGTGTTCATTTCTATAAAGAAGACAGAAAGCATTGTAAAAAAAATACAAAATTTGACTTCAGACATACTGAACAGTTCAGTTTGGGTGATTGAAGATGAAAGGCTGGGACTGCTGTCCTCTTCTGTATCCATCTGGGCTGTGTCTGCATCTTAGTTGGTTACCAAAGTTCCCTTTTTTGTCACTGGAGAGAGATATTCCTATGCTGTGATTTATCTGACCTTCCTTGGAGGTCTGTGATGAAATGAACTGAATCTCTGGAGTGCCCATATGATGTGGAATGAGCCTAAAGTGAGCGGTGCAGGTGCAAACACCCACACTCCGAGTGTCTGTGTCAGCCATGTGAATTCCTCCTTTTGCAATAACTTAATTTGCTGGTGGCCCCGTTCCTAAATCCACTGTGTGCTCTCTAGTGTCCCAGCTGATCTGAGACTACCATCACAGCTAGACTTGTCTGGTGCCAAAGAGGACCAAGTCCTCTCTTATTTCCTCTTCCTGATCATTTAGCGGCAGATTTGCTCTCTCACTTTTTCCCCTTTGTTTTATATTCCCTGGTGTCTTCAGAGGCAGGGGCAGTCCCTCCTATGACTGTCACCAGACAACAAACTTTAAGCTGAAGATTTCAAAAATACATTTAATAAATGAATCCCTAGATTTTGTGAAATTTCACTTTCCTAAGGGTAAAGCCCTGGACTCAGAGTCAGAAAATGTGGATTCATATCCCTCAGGCTTCCTTTTGCCCAATGGGTAGCTCAGCACAGTGGAAGGAGATGTGCCCGTTTCACTCAGTTCTGTAATAAGCACATGAGAAACAAAATTAAAAACCAGAAGCTTGGAGGTAATGCTGCTTGAATACTGCAATTTGTCTAGGTACAGATCTTAGAATCGATGCTCAAATCCTCTCTAAATGGTCAGAGCCATTGACATAAGTTGTCCCAAGACTGCTAGTGATGGTAGAATGACAGTAAAAAGAGAGAGTTTTGTCTTTTAATTAATTTTATTCTCATTTATAAACTCTGTGGCTTAAAAATTCCCGTCTTTTATTTTAATGGAAAGTTCTGTTGTTGTATAAATTTGTGGCAAGTAAAAATCAGAACAGAAAAAGAAAAAAAAAGACACTTTCTTTTAAGGGGTTACACAAAAAAATAAGTTCCTAAACTTCCTCAAATTGGAAATTTTTTGCTGAAAACTGGAAACTTTCTGTGCTTAGATTTTTCATCCCAAAATAGCTTTTTGGGATTTTAGTCTTTACATACAGACTGGAATTTTCAATGGAAACACCTCTGACTATGTCTATTCTTAAGATTTTTGGGCATGGCTTGTCACGGTACTAAAGAGAACTGTCACTTCTGGAAGGCTCATGGCTCATCTCTACAACTAAAATCAGGAAAACTTATCCAAATAACATAACTATATGGATGTAAAGTGATTTAAAGTAAGCTAAATTATATCCACATTGATTTCCTAATAATATGTATTTACATTGCTTTGTTAAGCCATTAAAAATTAATTTAGAATTATTTTCCTGTGATCTCCTATGCAAACAAATTCTTACAGAAAGAGGTTGTTGCTCCTCTTTGGGTTGGCATGTATCTAATCCATCTGTCTAGATATTTAGCATGCACTCACTCATGACAGGTTAAAAACTTTTAAAAAATACATGGACAAAAGCAGTGAAGATATGAGTTTTATCTGCCTGTGGTCTGCATAAAAGTAATATTCCAGTGCTGCCACAGTACAATAAGTCCTTGCTAAGTCCTATGGAGAGGTGGCATGGTCATGGGTCACCCCTGTCCATGCTTCAAGCTGAAAAGCACGTAAAGATCATTTAGAGGAACAGGCCCAGGGTCTGTCCTACACTAAGTTTGCTCAGTCTTTTTACTATTCTTCGTAAGGTCAAAACAGATTCTAGCCTTGGAATAGTTCACTTTCTCATAGACGGTGGGTGGAGGAAGTTTATTCCTGTCTGCACCTAGCAGCAGATGCACTATATTAATTTGAATTTGGAGTTATATCCACCTGGCCATGCAGTTTTTGGTCTGTCTGTAAATAAGCAGTGTGTGTTTGTCTCTGCACTCGGTGTGCTGCGAAACACACACAAGTGGGGGATTTAGGCAAGGGAGAACTGCAGCTAAATGGCAAATGGCCAACAGGTCACAGGCAAAGCAGAGTTGCTCAGAGACTTGAAAGGAGGGCAAGGAACCTGAAGAGCCATAGGTATGGTGCAAGAGGAGGCAGAGGGCCAGTGAAGTGGGAAAGGCAAGAGCTGAAGTGAGAGATGATGAAAATCTGTACAACCATGCTGGAGTTTTAAAGGGGAGAAAGACAGGTCTGAACAATGCTTTGGGCTTGCACATTTGATAGGAAGGTCAATGCTAAAAGAAGTCAAATGAAAGGATTTCTTTCCAATGAAGCCCACCCTTCTTTCCTTCCTTCCTCCCTTCCTCCCTTCCTTCTTTCTTTCCCCCCCTCCCTTCTTTCCTCCTTTCCTTTCCTCTGTTCTACAGGAAAATTTCACATGTAGGACTCTACCTCTGTTAAAATTACGGAACTGAATATAAGCAGTGGAAATCTCTGATGTATTGCTGATGTACCTTTTTTCCTATGACCACTCCTTTGCCCAATAATAATTAAATACTGGAGGTGACGCTGGAAACATCATTGCTCACTGTTGCATTTGGGAAAGTATAATAATATCTAACATTTCTTTTTGCTTCCCAGAAGAGAAATCTGCCCACAGACGGCAGAGCACCATTGCCCTGTTCCTCTGGACAGCCGCGCCTTACAAGCTGTGAGAGCAACTCAGCATTTCACGGAGGGTGGTGCAAGCAATATTTTAACTACTCATCTTCTGTTCTCTGAACGGAGGATGATTGCACTGGCAAATTGCCTTCTGTGCTACCATTTGTTCTTCTTTCTGAAGGGAGAGGCAGTCTTGGGGCTTCTGAGGGCAAGCAGCAAGAATGAGTTTCTTTCTTCTGTGTCATAGTTTCTCAGGCAAAATGTGCAATACACTTTTTTTGTCGTAACAGGTTATATACTTTCCTCACTGCTGAGAAGAAT
Source organism: Fulmarus glacialis (assembly GCF_000690835.1). NCBI lineage: Eukaryota > Metazoa > Chordata > Aves > Procellariiformes > Procellariidae > Fulmarus > Fulmarus glacialis. Next base: position 296 of record NW_009188396.1, on the reverse strand, counting down.
GAAATCATCATTGATTGCTTTTCTAAGATTGCCTCTGCAAAGATGTATGTAAGTATTGATTTGGAGCAGAACAAGGTATAGGATCATCACTTGATTTTGGAGGTCTTTGTGTCTAGGGTACCAACAACTGGAGTGAATGCAAGTGCATATGGCAGTGTGTCATCACCAGCAAATATCAAGCTGGACTAGCTGGTGAGTAGGGTGAAGTGTCCGGGAGAGACAGTACAGGGTGTGTGTGTAACTGGGAATGAGACAGCTGGAGGACTTTGTCGTGGTTTAACCCGGCAGGCAGTCAA
>NW_009188395.1:0-17422 GCF_000690835.1 Fulmarus glacialis | reverse complement strand
GTTTTTCGGAGACGACTTCGTTTCAGTATCAGCAGTGCTAGTGGTTCAAAGATGGGAGGGTGGGAAAAAAACAAAAAACATAAGCAAGCACCACACCCGTGGCGGGGCAGGACGAGGACTTGCAGCCTCAACTGTAGTCCACTGCCCTCAGGGACAGCCACTTTCAGCTCACAGCCTTGAGCCCCGCTCCCACCTGTAGGGGTGACAGTCAATCGTACACATGCCTGATCATTGGTTTGCATTGAAAGTTTTTCTTTCAGTATCAACCAAGTAAGCTGCAGTACTTTATACAACAGTTTGCTTTGCCCGGGTCTTGCACCATCCTCTCCTCTATTCTTCCCTGCCTGACCCTCCGCCCCACAAACTTACACACAGAAAAAGACCCCCTTTGTAGGGGGACTGGAAGTACTGTAAGGACTTGCACCTACTTAGAATTTGATTGAAATCTTCTGGTGTGCTCAACATTTACCAGTGAGGATGAACAGAAATAAACACAGACATTATGACTGCACATGCATGTTTTGTTGGTTTTTTTTTAACCTTAAAAGTCAGCCTAAATACACTTAGGAGAATGCTTGTCTTGTGTATTCAAATAAAATGACTTTCTTATTCTCCTGCAAAGGTAAATTAGACAGAAAACAGAAGAAAGTGCCACACTTCTAAAGGAATAAATATGCAAAACTACAGTGAGTAAAAAAAGGAAAACCCTGTAATAACCAAAACGATTTTTAAGTGTTGCATACCCTATATCAGCTATTAACCTGAAACATTGCAACCTCCCAAAAGAGTGTATCTGTTGGTGAGAAACAGTTTAGCAACTTTGGCCATGTGAATCCCTTTTTCTTACCATCACTCTGCAGCTATCTTGAGCAAACTTCACAGAATTTAGCTTCCTCAGAAAAGAAAAAAATCAAATCATACCTCCTCAGCTTGAATCAAATTGAAGACAGGGACCAAAACACCACATAAGAACAAGAGAAGAAATGAAAACACAATCACAACTACATAAAAAACACCTTCAGCTTATTAGGCAGAAACTTTTCTCACCTTCCAGAGCCTCCACCTGCTCCTCCCCCTTCCTGTCAGCTGACCCTTTACGGGCTTTCTCCTCCTCCGGTGCCCAGGTGCAGCCTGCAGGCCCGCTACCCCGGGGCCCCTCCCTCTTGCGCTGCCTCTCCCCGGCCAGCGCCCGCCAGCTCCTGCGGGGCAGCTGCCGGTGGTTCCCCCCTCCGCACCAGGAGGCTCAGCAGCTGCCCAGCCCTCTCTTCCTACGATCAAGATGACTTTCTGTGGATTCCTGCCTCTATAAACGTCCTTGTTCACTCGCAGGCCTATTAAGCATCTGCTTTGATACCAGAGCTTAAAAAATGACATGACGACTCCACTGCCCAGCCTTGCCTCCAGAGCAGCACCCTGCTCAGATTTCTGCCTGCGCCAAAATCAATTTCGCCACCAAAGTGCTGTGGGGCAATGCTCCGGCCCTGTGCCCAGGGGTCTTGTGTGCAACCTCATGGCCCGGGGGTCTGTGGGTTTCCTCAGGTGAAATTACTGTCCTGGCTAGGACTGTTCACATGCTCGTGGGAACCAAGAAAGTGTTGCCAAAGTCTCTTTCGCTCCTAGGAGGCAATCTTCTGGCACTATGCTAAGCCTTGTAAAAATCCCCTTTGTTGATCATCCTCCTTACATTTGACCAGTGACCATTAAATTGGTAAAACTGTGGGCTTGAGACACACCGCTTGCTTTATACAGTAGAATGGAAAACAGATACAGGTATGAAACAAACAGCTGAACAGATTTGGAATAAGAGCACTGCTGGGTCTACGTGTAAATACAGACAGATGTCCTTCAAGCAGTTTCAAGCCAGCAATTCATTACTTTCAATTAAATCCTTAGTTGTACCTAGCATTTACCGTGTTTTTCTTTCTCACACGTTGTCTTTGCCTTTTGAAAAATGTTTATTATTCATTTAACATCAAACCAGTGGCAAACAGTGTATCCTCTAAAACAAAGTGGGAAATGACACGTTTGCCTCATCACAGATACATGGACTTTTATTCAAATGGTTAATTGCTTTTCAATTGCAGCGCAGCAGGCAGTCCTCTGTTCTGCCAAATGTGTTACCCAATGTCACCAAGAGCAGGAAACGTGCATCACAAGGACAGCAGTTTTGAAAAGGTCATAGTTTGAACAACCTTTCACACATTTTAATGCTTATTTGAAATATAGCTTGCTGAAAATCACAAAGGGCTAGCTTAGTTCTCAGACAGACGAAACAACCTGAGTATTGCTCACTTGTTATTTAAAAAACAGACTGGTTAGTTTTAGCATCAAAGATCAAAATAAGCAAAACTCTCCGTTAAATTATTGATGGAAATTTCCCTTTTGGATAAAAATTAGAAAGTCTGTTAGGATTTGGTCGCAAGAACGAAGGTAGTAACTACAGTATCACACAATAATATTAACTGTTCCTCTATGGTTATTTCTCACATGAAGAACAGATTTGTAGATTTTGAGTTAATAGTATAGTAAAAGACTATTGTTTCCTCCGTAGATGTATGTGGCTTTCCCTAGGATTAAATATGCTCCTATATGAAACAACGCTATAAACAGAAAATTTAACTTATCCCCTGATCAAGTAGCTGGCACTAAAAAGGTCATTCAATTATCCGAGTACAAACTAGCATACCATAATCCAGATATTATACAATTCCTGTGTTAGACATTGAAACAACACTGTTTTGTTGGATTTTTTTACTTCAAAGCCCTCACTGCAGAAAAGAGCTGTGAAGGCTCTCTGCTACCTTCCCCAGCGACCTCTACTAGAAAAAGTAGCATAGACATTGAGCAGCATTTAAACCGTATGGTTAAAGTGCAGCATCATTACTGTTCAAGGAAAGCTAAAAGAAATGTCAAGCATTTTTGGTTTTACTGATTAGAAACATTTGCTCCTAGTAAACTTGACATTGTCCATTTTTTTCGAGTTGTTAACTAAGGAACTGTGGTGGATTGACCCTGGGTGGCAGGCAGACACCCACCCAGTCACTTGCTCACCCCCCAGGAATTCAGAAGGAATTCAATAAGGAATTCATTCACTAATTCCCATCAGCAGGCAGATGCCCAGCCACCTCCTGAAAACTAGCACACGTAACAGGGCCATGCCTTAACCACCAGTGTCCCCCCTTCCTCCTCCTTTCCCCCAGCTGCTATTGCTGAGCACAATGTCATATGGTGTGGGATATCCCTTTGGTGAGTTCAGGTCACCTGTCCCGGCTGTGTCCCCTTCCAACTTCTTGCTTTGACGGGGACAGAGTGGGAAAAAGAAAAGGCCTTGATGCTGTGCAAGCACTGTTCAGCAATAACTAAAACCCAGCACTGTCTTGGTCACCGATCTACAACACAGCACTATGTGGGCTGCTATGAAGAAAATTAATTTAATCCCAGACAGGTCCAGTACAGGAACAGAGTGTGTGAGTTTTGTAGGCATTAGTAAATCCAGCAAGGTAAGGGGGGTGAAGAGGGGCAGGAAGAAGTTAATCTAAACTCTTAATCAGTGGAATTTTTTAGGAAAAAGTATATTTAGAAGAATATGATAATAATTTTTATATACAGAATTTCTAATTCAATTTATTTGACAAAAGTAGTAAGAGACTAATATTTTCCATGTCTTTTACCTGTGTGGAACATAAACACAGGAAATTTAACAGTGTAAGGGTTATTAAGGCGGACTATGATCTTTACAAGCCCTTCAGAAAGAACACCAGCAAAACACTGCGTACTTGTATATACAAGTATAGCTCTCAAAGACACTTAACTCAGCTAATAAATTTTGATACCAATGACCCATGTGTGGATTTCTGAAAGAAAAAAAAAACCCACAAACAAAAAACCCCCAGCAAACCATACAAAATGTAAATGACATTCCGAAAGGTATGCAATATCTGAAAACGATGTTTTAGAGACAGTAAAAAGGAGTCTTAAAAAGAAGTCTTTACAAAGAATAGACATATACATGGTGAAGCAATACCATTTGCCTCTGGACCTTGTTAAAAGAAAATCATCGTCTCATGACTTAATTCTGACATTTCAAGTTAGCTATAAAGTGATGCATAGCAAAATGCACTGTGTATACACCTCTTTTTTCAGAGCAGGATTGATCCTATCTGCTCCATATATTCAGCAAAGTTGTGTTTTTTTCTGAAGGAGTTAGAGTTAACCCAAAATATCTACAATTATCAAAAACCACGCTAAAAGCTAGACTGTATTAAAATGAAAAGGCAAAATGCTTTTCCAGATCTCTGTTAGGAGAGCATATCACTCCATGAGAAGAAAAGTGAAGTATCAAAAATCTTCATCTTGACATATGATATGAGAATAATCCTTTTTGAAAAATTTATAAAAGCAACAGTCCGCATAAAGTCTATTTAAAATTATTTCTACATCTATACATAAGTCTTTATACTCATTAAATATTAAAAATTACCTGTTAAATGTAATTTAACGTTTAACGTCCATTCAAATAAATATAAAAGTATTTTGCACTAGTGAGATGACTCAGTCAAGCAATGTGACTACTGAAAAATTTTTCTACTTCTGTGCTTAAACTAAAGATATTTTCTAAATATATATAATTCCTAAAAAAAAAAATTAAAGATTAGTTTTGCTGCTAAACCATAGTAAGACAGTTTCAATTTTACAAGTCTGGTACTCTTTGTAGAAATAGTTCACTATAGAATCAATTGGTTTTATTCCTTTGGTTCTTCTAATAAATATGTAAAAGCAAACTAAAGTAAAAATACAAACAGTCCTATTTCCTACATCGTGGAAAATCAATCTTATAAGAAAACGTGTATATAACTTCATGAATGAGAAAGCATTTAGCTTTCAACAGAAAGAAAAATTCCGGTCAGATATTCCAACTGTCATGCTTTTTGTATTAGTTGATATAACTTCTGTCTAGTGACAAATTGCCCTTATTATAAACATGGCAAAAATACTTTTCTTTTCCATGGGTAATACTAGAAATTGATAAAACCCACTAGCATTGCTACATGTGAATTAATCTAGGGCTATAGTAACAGGTACTCATTAAGCATTTTGGAAATACAAGCTACAGAATTAATTACACAAAACATAAAGATCATTTTAAACTACTATTCAAGAGAGTACTGTCTACAAGAACATTTACAGTGATTCATAAATGCCACACCTCCGGTTCAGCTGTTGCATTTCTTCCCATTGGAAAATGGCAGAAAGTTAAACTGCAAACTACGGTCAGCAGAGCTACAAAGCCACTGTCAATTGTTTCAGTGTTTTAGCTACTGAAGTGCAGAAACTTTTCAAATGAATGAAAATTAAAATCCTGTTATAATATTCATTGTGTACATAATTTCCAAAAGGAGGGCTATTTTTCATACACATTAGTAAAGCTAAATAGTTTGCTATACATCATACTTTCTTAAGTGATTTCAAGTAATTTATGAAATGAGACACACAGATGTAAATTTACTTTTTATAACTAGAGAAATAAATATTGCTGTGGGAATAAGTATTTTGGGCTGCTAAATTTTTTTTGTGTTATACTGAACTGCAAGTTATTGCAGGTCAACAAACCCTGTTTATGCTTGGCAACTCTAAGTTATTAATTGCAACAGAAATAAACATTTCATCACAAATCCTTTTTAAATTGCAATGCCTTTGTAACTAAATTTTTACAATTGTTTTCATGATAAACAGTTTGCTTAAATGACTGAAATTATAATGCAGAATATTTTTCTATATGTGTTTAAGGGCCGCCAGCTGATCTTCCAATTTACAACAGTTTGAAAACTGGCAAAGAATTCTGAGATCTGTGTGACTTGACTAATTAGTTTAAAGTTACTAGAATGACCCAGGTAACTTGCTTAGTTTTCCATAAACCAGTTATATCTTTACACTATATATTTACTCTTACACGCAAGCATAACTGAATTATAACTGTATTATTTTATTTTTATTACTGCACTGTAAGGTAACATTCATATAATGCTTATGTACGTTTTAAGTCATGGCAGAGCTTATTTTACTGTCTTAATTTCATCTTGTGTGCAGATGAAGTAGCACAGTACTACAGTCTAGGAAAAAACAAGGAAAATACAAATAGGAATAGGAATGGGTATGCACGTCTTTAAAAGCTGTTTAATCTATAAATTGCCATAGCTATTTCTGAAGAATTTGGATGTCAGTGTACTTCCAGTAATGCTGGTTAGCACAAACTTGCTGTTAATTGTGTCTTTAAACCTATCCATTCTTTTATACAGAATTTAATCTGCATTGTTTTTGAATGTCCAACCAAAGCTAAATGGCAGTTTAATAGTATTGCTACACATGTATTCATAAAGGAATTTCACAGAATTCTGTTAGTGCTATAATTTCTAGAAAACAGCAAAATTATGGATAATTTTGTGTATTTGTGTGTAAAGCTCTCTGGAGCTCACATATACCTTTCGTGAAAAATAGTTGGAAAGCCCGTCACCTAGAAAAATTTTTATTTCCTTTATAGTTATTCTTAACTTTCCGCCTGAATTTAATAGCCAGTGTAAAGAATATTCATAAATATATATGGCCTAATTTTTTTCAACATAACTTTACTGGAGTGGAGTGATTTTGTCTGAGTATGTATGCTATAACAACATACAAGTATTTAACTCAACTTATTTCTTCCTTCCTCTTCCTCGCCCACACAAGAATTATATGCCTTTCCATCCCATGTTTCCCTTCTTGAAGGAACTTTTTTGAGCAGACAACTGTCTTGGCAGTAATATTCCACTGACAGGAACACCACAGGAGCACCACAGATTAACGAGGCAAGAAAAAAATCATCAAAGGTCTGCAGATTCTGCAACACAATCAAGTCAAACTGATTTTTTCAGAGATAGAGGGAGGCACACTCTCCCATAACCTGTTACCTGCGTGCTATGGTAAAACAGACGCCGAAGATTTTCAAGGCAGTGATGCCTTGGATAAGAATGTGCTTGCCTCGTGTCTTGAATTCACTCACTCATATTTCATCAGTTTAAATTGATCAGTTTAAATATAACTCTAAATTACAGAAGTTTCTATCTGCAGTGCTTGCAGAACTCTTTTAATATTGTTGATGTAAAATGTGACAGGTAGTGGTCAGGTAAAGTCTGACAGACATACTTAGCTTACAGTGTTAGCTATATTCTGAAAATGTGTAAAATTGCTGAACAATAGTATAAAGAATATATGTAAACATAAGTATCATTCTCCATAATAATATCATGGTTAATGCATCTAACATAGGACAGTTTAAAAATGATTTTTATCAAATCCATGTTGTTAGAGAAGTATTGGAAAATTAAAATGTGACTAAAATAATTTTAGTCTTTTAAAAGCTAGATTTGGGGAATAATCTCATGATTCCGATCTGTTGAAGCTGTCAGTCCTGTAATACTCTGTTGGTGAGTATGTAAGGTGCAGAAATGTTTGATCAAATAATTACTCCGAGTCTGGGTTTCCTGCATTTTCAACTGCTGTAAGCAAGTTTTTGTGAAGTGACTAGTTTCTCCCTATTGACTAAAAGTTTGTTTTTGGAGTCAATACCTCTATCCCAGTAAATGTTTTGGCACATTTCCCCAATATATCCTGTTCTCCTAAGCTTGTATTTTTCCATGAAAACAAGAAACAGAAAGCTTTCTTCTTTGAGAAAGAATCTATTCTAATGCTCCATACGTCATATATCTAAGGTAGGACTGCTGAGGAAGCAATTCAAACCTTGCTGCTATTCCAACATTTGTGGTGATCTGTGGTCCCAAAATCTAAACTCAAAGAATGTGCTCATATTCTACATAAACTGCAAAATAGTATTCAGACTAGGTCTATACCACTTATCACATTTACATAGAGAGCTTAGATTGAACTGATGAATGCTGGGGTGTTTGGACCATCCATGGCCATGGAGAATATGAATTTCTAAATCACCATCACGAGTCACTGCCCAACTTAGGAGGCAGTGTTGAGGAGGGTAGTTTTCATTTAACCAATGTCTGAACATAAATAATTATGGATTAAAGGTATGTTCAGGAGAAAGTGATCTGTTATAAGGTCTTTTTGCCTAGGGTTTTTATTTTGCTTTGGTTTGTTTTTATTTTAATCTGATGAACGGATTAGTAGTTTCTAGTCTTGAAATTGACATTACAATGATTTTGTTCCGGCTTGGTTTTTCACTTCACCTTGAAGATAATCTCTTACCATCATCTAGGAAGAGACTGGTTGGTCTGCTCTGGACAACTCTACCTGCTATGAGCACTGCTATGACTTTTTCACCTAAAGAATTATCCTAAACAACCCCCAACAACTGTAGGAGTTTGCCAGGTATGATAAAAGCTCATAAGTTCATGTTCTTGTTTTCTGTTTCTGTAGCAACTAGGTACAAATGAAACCTCCCCAGAGGCAGAAGCTGCATTTTCTGCCTTTGATAGCCTTTTCTTGTCCTGTTTTTCTGTGCTGATTCTATTTTGATCTTAAAGAAAAAGAATCAGACATTCAGTAACGTTAACAGCTTGAGACCTTGTAAAATTAACGTTCTCCCTTTTCTGTCATTACTACCATCTCATTAACAATCATCATTTAAACCAAAATAAAACAAGGGGGAAAACAACTTCTGGGGGAAAAAAAAATCTTCCAAAAAGTTTTTCCTGGGTAAAAATACTTGATAAAGCTAAAAATTAATTACATTTGAAATTCTTTGACTCATACTAATTTTTAAAGTCTTAAATGTTTTATGTGTTTTCCTGATTAAAATTCACAAAGTTTAACATATTCATGTTGGTTTTCATTAGTGAGCTAGGCACTAATGGCTGGACACAAACACAATCCTTTTAACTATTTGATGATGTGTTATTAAACAAGATTGCTGTTAACAGATACAGTGGCACTCTCTACTCAACACAACCTGTCTTTTTTATTTGTTGCATGCACAATCTCAACATTTATGTGCCCATTTACAGAAAAATATTATGTCTTTGTGCTTTGGCTTTTATAGAACAATTGCAACTAGAAGAAAATAATTGTATATGTAGAGTTATGCAGAACATAGATATGTTTCAAAGATATGAAATCAGAATATTCAAAATAATTGAGCAAAGTGTTAAGTGCACCATCTGAACTTGTGTTGGTACCATCTGATTCCTGCAGCTAACACAGAAAGCATACCAAGTGCAAATGACTAAAGTTGGCAGACTTTCAAGGTCTGAGTTTTGTTTGGTTTGTTTGGGTTTTTTTTCCTATAAATGGACTGTTTATCATCTTAGTTTAGCATTTGCTTAACTTCAGGACTGTAAAAATGAGAAGTCATGTTGTATGTTTTGTGTGCCTTTATCAATTTCTGTTTACTGAAATCAAGGAAGTATAATTTTACAGTACAGGCATTAACAGATAGCTCTGAGTGACCCTTCCCAGATTATTGGATCTACACTGATATGAAAGTAGAGTGAGCGACCTGTGTTCTTTACTGAATTCATGCATAGTGAACAGCAGATTTTTAAGAACAGTACTGAGAGTGAGCTAAGTTCATACTGAACAAATATATAAATAAGCAAATAACAAAACAACTGACAAAAATTGTTTAGTAGATAGAGTGATTTTTCTAACCCTATTCTTATTTTTTAATATTGTATTTTAATAAAAAGGAAAAATCTATCTTGACAGTTTCTCAGATACTATTTAGTGCTTCTGATTGTAAAACAATGTGCAATCTCATAACGATATTTCACAGACCCCTTTTTAAGACAAAACACCCCACAAGAAACAGCAGATGAACAAAGTATTACTTTTTTTTTTCCAATTTTCAATTCAGTCCCTAGAATCTAATGATCAACAGCAAGGGCACATACTCCTTTTCTCACTTCTGAACTCAGCTTCAAGATCATTCTGGCTGCCTTATTTTCTTTATTTCAATTTGTGGGAGGGAGGAAGAACCTTCCCTGCAGTTCAGGCTTCTTGGGGGATAGCCATCAGCTTGGGAAAAAAAAAAGTCAATGTAATGCTTTGAAAATCAATTTGTCATGACTGCACTTGAATTTGATGGAAGATACAAAGACAGGAAAAAAATTAAAGCGAAACATCTTAAGCATGTGATTTTGGTTCCTAAGTTCACATCTAAGGACATACACAAAACACAGGTAAAGAAATAGTAAAACATCTGTTTCCTTTTGTTTATTTGGTTCAGCTAAAGCATTTAGAAAAAAGGCATGTCTGTGTTATGATCTCAAATGTGTTAATAATCTATACATCCACCATGACTTGCTTTCAATACCAACTTATTTGAGATGTTTTCCAGTGGTAAGAATATCCTCCTATTCATGTGATGTACCATTCCATTGCTAATAACTTATACAAGAAAAGGGAAAAAAAATTGAAAACCAAAATGACAACCATTCATATTTTAACCTGCTATAATTTGAAACATTTATCTGTCAGAGTTCTATTGAACTCTCCACTTTGGTTTGTGATGTTCAAAGGTTCTGGGTGGACTTGAATTAAACGTTCAGTGATCATGTGGAAAATAATTCAGCTTCAGATTATTCTAAGAAAATGAGGGAACTAAATAAGGCAACTGTTTTGCAAAACAAAATAAAACACAGAAACCCTGGACTGAACTACAGGCTTTATCCTCTTCAGTATTCAATTTTGCTAAATTCAAAATTCAGTTTTGCTATGTAAAGTAATGCAAGGATGCGTGTGTTGCTTTATTGCTTCTCCACAAGAGTCTTATTTTGCATGGTTATGTTTCTTACCTGTCCTAACTTTCCTAATATTTTCCAAGAGAATCCAATTTTGCATTAATTCACTCAGGTGTAAATTCTGGGCCTTGCATAGCCTGAGTTTCTACTCCGTGTAGAAAAAAGTAATCATAAAAGACTTGGAGTAGTATCATAAAAGACTTGGAGTAGTAGCAGAAATTGGTTCTTGAGATTATGAAATTCTGTGAGCAAGATGAATTCCCTCAAGTGTGGCAGTTGTTAAAAAAATCCTAGTGACAAGGACCAGAATGTGAAGAAAGACTAGCATTTCTACATTCCCCCTACAATAAAAGGAACATTAGAAAATAAAGTTATCTAAAGAAACTCAGTGTTTATTTTTCCGTTACCGTTGTTGAACCATTCTGAAACAATCTCATTGAATATGAGATGTTTCAGCTTTCCTCAAGAACAGTCAATGCAAAAACAAAGAAGAAAAGCTAAATGTTACAGGCATGTGGAGAAATGGGAGGAAAATAGGAAGTCTATAAACCCTGAGCTGAAGTAGAAAATAGTAGAATACCCACAAACCAAAGGCCAGGATGATTCAAGTGTTAAATAAAACTATGAAATTAAATGAAATTAAATCTACTCTAAGGTGAAATCTACTCTTAAAAAGACAGCATTGCAAGTATGCATGAAATAAATGCATAATTCATCTTATATAACATCTCATAAAATAAACTTAAATAGCATTAAAAACTAGATTTATTTTAATTCTAGTGCTGACACAGTCTTTCAGAAATAAACATCAACAAAATCTGAGGCTAAACTGAACAATGTGTTTTATGAATAAGTCCAATAACATCTATCAGATGTTATGAGACAAATAACAGGCAAATAACTCTATATCCATATATTAGTATACATATCCAACTATTTTATAAACTGTGAGTTCCAAGCTATTACACAACTGAATTTATGGAATATTGACATGTGCTACTACGTTCTGAGTACAAAAAAATATAGTAATGCATGTAATTCTGAAGAAGGGAAAACAACAAAGGAAAGTAAAATGTAAGGTGAAAAGAGCTGTTATTACAGCTATTTGTCAAGGATTCTATAACATTCACATAGCTTGTGTGTAAACAGGGATGCATGAAGAGCAAAGGACACTTGCATTCTTCTCTGTGTTTTAGAGAGAGAGGTGTTATCCTGGAACTCTTTGATTGCTTTTCCTAACACTACTATCCTTTCTGGAAAGTAAAATGGAAGTATAGCAGGGTAAAAAAAATTATTTTGCTCCCACTCCTCAAGAAAAAGCTGCTTTATTGCTGTGACTCTCAGCCACGCTTATAGTTGAAAAAATAGCTAATGGGTCTTTTTGGGGAAATAAGGTATTCCAGTCAAGCATTTCCTGTTCCTTCCCTCCAAAAAGCTTCTGTCTTTTCTATTATCTTCTCCTTTGTCCCAATGAGAGAGAAAGGAAACTTCCCTCTTTCACAGTTCACAAACACCTACATCTTTTTGCTTAGTCAGTCAAAACTTGCTTAATGTGAAAAGCTTTGGCAGGCAGCTTTGTTATTCTGGTTTGGTTTTTGTTTTTGCATTTCTGGTAGTGCAATAATGAAATCCATCATTATGTGATGCTGGAAGTTGCAACAGAAGGTCATCCTTCTATTTTGGTCTACCTAGGCCAATCTTTCTGACTTACACTCTTAAAAACAGTGCATGATCAGTTGACTTTTGGAATTTTGTATTGCTGCTATGTGAGAAATGCATAGTTTGTAAATATCATATACAGAAGAATTATATAGAGAGGAGAAATAGACTATATCACAACTCTACAAATTAAAAAATTGATGCGTATACAAAGTAGGATGCTTATGGCTTTGTTTCAAAGAAGACTAGCTTCAGAATGAGCTTCCAATGATCTGTAGACAAGTCAAACAACCTCTGTTCAATGGAGAACAAGAAACAGATTCAAGCTTAATAGAAATTACTTTTTCTCTTTACAAAACTCCATTGTAAAACTGTGCATTAATATGGTCAAGTTGCAATCTATGATTCAGTTTCTTTCTTTTTTAAATAGAATATTTCTGAGGGATCAAAAGTTAAACTACAAAACAGCATCCAGACCACACTGATGTCAACAGTTAACATAGGTGAAGAAGAAAATGTCAATCATTAAATAGTGAGCTGCCTTGTTTCCTAAGAACCTAGGCAATTGTAAAGATTTAGAACACAAAGAGCCCTTCAAGAAGCTAGTAAGCAGAGTTCACATAAACAGGGATCCTTGTTACTGACAAAGGGGCACAAGTACGGGGGGAAGTTGCCATTGCTTGTACATTCCAGTTCAAGAAGAAAGGTCAGTCAGTTGCCAAAATTCCTCCAGAAAAATCTCTTGTGTGAGATACCAGGACTGTGCAAAAGATCATCCTAATTAAATCATCATTTTGGAATCAAAATATTAGGGTAAACTGACACAAATGGACTCCTGGGCATACTAAAGGCACTTCAAATAAATTTAGTACTTCTGTCATTAAATAGATGATCTAAAATCTTTTCAAATTTTGGATTAGTCAGTCCTGAAGTCCAGCACTTTGTGCTTGGATATAAAATGCTGCTCTATACATGTAATGCAACAAAACTAGAAAAAAAAGTTAATTGATATTTTAGCATTAAAAAACCCAAACAAACCTGGTCATATCTAAATTCTTCTTGTGCACAGTAGTGTCTACTCCTCATTATTAAGTCAAGGGGTTTTTGTCAGTACTTGACGTATTGTCATAGATTCTTCTTTAAACCCAAAGGGAGGAAACGCCACATTTCACCAACTTTTATGAGTTGGCGTATTCGTCAGGCAAATCCAATCTCTAAATAATAGTGTCTTTTATGTTGCCTTCAAGAGAGTAACATGTCAAAAGCTACTAATATTTAAAGACTAAAACCAAAGTAAAATCATTGTACATTATCTACCAGGTATTGCTATGGGCCTAGATTCTTTTGCCATGCTCCATCTTATATCATAGCTAGCCCTGTGAATAATTCTATGCATAAGAGGTAAATTTTAGAGTAATTGCTAATAAAATAAGCAACTGCTCAACATGAAAAAAGAGTAGAAGCAGCTGATCTAGAGAGAAAAGTAACTCAAAAGGTGAGGAAGAATTTAGTATGTTATTTAAAAAGACTCAAGTACATCTTTAATATTAAAAGCTAAATATTTCATTAGAGAAAGTGGACCTGTCAGGTAAATAATATGTTACTCTACTACAGTTGTTCTCATGCTGACTTTGTTAGGATTCTTATCAATCTAGTCTAATAATATACAAAGAGTGATTCCACAAAATCAAAATTGAACTTGTACTGAAGAAATACGATGCACTTAGCAACATGAAGGGATAACCAAAACTCTGTGTTCAAAAATCAATTCTTCCTTTTCATAGGGATTCTGATAAAAACACTGGAAAAATGATAACGATTTTTTATGCTTTTGTTAAGTATGTATAAAATCAAAAGGAAATTAACTAAAATATTAAAGAATAAAAAATCCTGGTGAACAAATAAGTATAAATACAGTTTTATGCTGGAGAGGACTTTAACTTCAGGTTTTCAACTCCCATCACATGTTTTCCAGCATGTGATAAAATCACAAAATACAGTGAAAGTCATCTCAGTTGCTTTATTTACTATTCAGCATACTTCAGGGTCACAGAAGAGTTTAAAATGCACTAGTAAGCATTTTAATGCTAAGGATACGGAGAGAATAGCAATCATATTGAATGAAGCTGACTGGAAAACACTGTTCTTGCCACAATTGGTTAATGTTTTTCTGTTACATAGATTTTTATTAGAAAATAGAATTTGTTGAAAAAAATTCTCCATGGGAAGACATTCACTTGAAAAAATTTACCAGGTAAAGTGGTTGAGACTGTAATAGACAGTAGTCTGATTTTTGCTGAGGGCACAGGATACTAAAGCAGCTCATATTTAAAATACTTGAAGGCAATAGGTTTACTCAGGGTAAAAAGCCCCTCAGCCCTGAACAAATTACAATAAATTTTGAGAACTCTCAATTCACTGTCACCATGGAATTTTGATTTATTTCTGAAACAAAAGAGACCAGCAACTTCAGTCGCAAATTTGTCCAAGCTTGAGTATACTTTCGATTTTCCCCATATTGAGAAAGTTTTCTCCATATATCTCTGTGCTGGAAAGCAATTCCTGTTCCCTTCACAGCTTGCTTTCCATTAATACTATTCACATTAATGGTACTCAGTAGTATAAAGCTTCTTTATAGAGGGTACACCTAGGGTTAAGCTTTAACTACATAAAAATCTGACAACAGATGACACAGTACAGGAGTCTTATAATCTGTTCAGAGCCCTCATCTCTTCCATCCTCTTGCAGTGAAATAAGTATTCTTTCTAGTGTCATTTCAGAAAAGGAAAATGATGAATACTGCTCATTCTGCACTAATACACATGCACATCTCTCTTCTCTGCTGTCTTTTGCAATACTTTAGAACAGAATTTTGTCTCATTACTCCTAAAGTACAGAACCTAGCACTTCTTTCTTTTCATTTTTACCCATTTCTACTACTCCACCTTTAAATAATCACGTCTTCTGAATGCCTCCTGCTATTCCTTCTAAGTTAAACTTTTCAAAAAGTGCAAAAAAATCCTCACCCACCCCAAGATAATTTTCATATTCATTGTTGAATTCTAGTAAAGGTAAGAAGAAGGAATCTTAACAATCTAGTTCTCCGACAGAATACTATACCACTGTATCTTTTATTACATAGCAATGCTCCTATAAATAACATATTAACACCACAGAATAATACCAATGCTTCATAAACAATGCAGTGTTATTACAATAGCACCACATGCAAACTGGCACTGGATGATTTTCTATAAAATTTAAGATAGCCAAGCTTCATTTAATACAAATCACTCAGAAGGCAGATTTAAGCCATGTTAATACTAACTTAGTTCTCTAAACATTAGGCACTCTCTTGGTCATTACAGTAAAACAAAGCAGTTCACACCACTTGTGCGTCAACAGCAAACTGTCCATGTAGGTCACCCATTTCTCTGAGGAAGATGTAGAAGCCAGACAGGGAAGACAGGCATGTTACACCCTGTTGGCAAATGAGTAATTTGAATCAGGTGTTCAAAGCCCATGTGATTCAGCCCCGAGATATATGGACAAAAATGCGTATGAAGGCCCACATATCTGCTTGTATAAGGATTAAGATTCAATGTTTCAGACACTTTTCTGTTTAAATCCTGAGTACTACCTACACCACATCTGAGGCGTACTCTCTGGAAGGCACTCAGTCCTCCCTTTGCAAAAAAATGAACTTTATGATCCAGTTTGCCTTTTCCATCTCTTTTATGAACTTAACATCAGTTCCTTATTGAAAAAATGACAATCATTTGGCAATATCCAGTAAGAATTAAAAATAAAGAATAGATTGCTCTGTGAGCCATCAGCCTAATGAAACTTGGTCTCTCAGCTCTGCCTTTTCTCTTTACTTTCCCTTGCCCCAAAATTTTCTCCTCTTTCACAGTAAACCCATGTCTCCTATAACATGCTACCCACAGATAATAAGCAGAGCACATGGTGACTAAACCAAATATATGAGCGAAATTACATGCCAGCATGTATATGGTGGTTGGCCTGCTGTTACCCATGTGCAGCACATATGTCCTTTCCTCCCTGCAAGATACTAATTAAGTAGTTCATTTTGTAAAGTTGCTGATTAGGACAAAACTGGTAGAATGCATTTCTGAGACTCCAATTTCTCTTTCAAAATTGACTCAATCTGATCAATGGGCTTAAAAAGTTCTTAGGAGGGGACTGAAAGAAAAAAAAAAAAAGATAACTCCATAAGCTTCATTTTCTAAAGAAGCCAGACTATAAAAGAAGAAAAAGAAAAATATAAGGAATCCTCAGGTAGCTAATAAGTAGTTAACAATGTACTGGCTAGGAAGCAGCTAATTTACTTTTGGACAGAGCTGATTATTAAGGCAAAAAACCAACCTATATGAGGTATAATAACCACCAGAAGCTTTATTAAAGAGACAGTCATAGAATCATAGAATCGTTTAGGTTGGAAAAGACCTTTAAGATTGTTGACTCCAACCAAAAAGGTTTCACAAAAAATTTAATGCTATCTAAAATTGATCCTGCAGTTAAACTCCTTGTGCTATGTCTGTAAGACCTCTCATAAGTAAACACATTCCTAATGCTATTAAATAGTTTCACTATAGTCATCAAGGTCAGTCATCATCTTATGAATGCAAGATGAGTTCACTTTAGCATTGTCACTGGATTTGTTTGCCTATTTCATTGCTAGCTATATTCACTAGTGCATAATTTTGCTTGTCATTTCCCTTAAAGATTAATCACCTGCAGCATCTTTTCAATAGCCCTATGTTCCGTATTAAAAACAAACTCTTAAATTTTCTAAAAATGTCTACAGGACTTTTATTTGTGGCTCACTGAAAGTGTGGGAAGGTCAGAGCCACAATCATATCCAATCTTCTTAAAATTCATTTCTCTCTCCAACTTGTACTTGAATCATAGGTGGCTTCTGTGGCAACATTCATGTCATATGTATTAATATGGAGAAATATGTAGCCTTTTTCCACATTTTTTTTTTCAGTAGGAATGAT
>NW_009188394.1:0-24369 GCF_000690835.1 Fulmarus glacialis | reverse complement strand
GACCGGTGTTTTTGCTTGCATTTTGCATGTAGCTTGCATTTTTGCCACATGCAAGCCAGTAGCTCAGGGATGCAATGAAAGAGGTATTTCCCAGTACTCCTCTTCAGTTCTTGATAGACAGCACAAGATTTAAGGAAGCTCTCCTTTCCAGCTCAGAAAGAACGCGGAGATCTGTAGATGAAGCCCTGGGAACACATGAACCCTATGTTAAGTATTCAGAGTAACCTGGCTTTGTTTCAAAGCAGCATTGGCTTTGACTCTGATGGGGAGTCTTCATGTCTGGGATCAAATCAATGGGAGTCATGTGCTAAAGCATGACTCTGTGGTAGAGCAATGCACTTGACCTATTAACCAGTGTTGCCAGTAACTTGGATCCTGAAAACCAGTAACAAGCTCTAATTTTCTAAAAGCAATGCAACTTAAAAAAAAAAAAATCAATAAACTTGGCTCTGTCATGGTACTGAATCAAGCATTATATGTAGAGACATGCTAGTGAAAGATGACTTTGGACCTGAACTGCATTAGTCCCTTGCCCCAAATGATTTTGGTACCATGCAGAGAACCTAAAGTAGTTGGGAAGTATGAAAAGTGAACAAAGTGTCTATAATTTCGCTCAGTGCCACTCAGAGAGAAAGGTTGACTCTGTGCTAGTAAATTAAACAAGACTCTTCTCTGGCTCTGAGACTAATGGGCTTGTGGTGGCCATACTGTTAAACTCTCTTACCCTCCTTAACAGGCTGGCTGCATGCAGTCTTCCTTCTGGACCATTCCTTGCCATGTGCTGACTCCTAAACCGTGAACAGAACTGTTTGGAAGATTGCTAGTTGGCTGCTAACAAAACTTTAAACATCAGATTTCAGTGCTGGGGAACACTCCCAGCCACCGTTTCATTTATTAGTGTGGTTGTGTAACCAAATAATCTCTGTCACAAAATAGTGTGGAGTGAATGAAGATCCGCTCCTGGCCTAAGTTGTAAAAAAACATTAATATTCTTAATAAGATCCTGTGTCTATGAAGTTTCTAGAGACTCCTGTGTCTTTCAGACCCATGTGACCCATTGCCATCATACTGTGGTGGGATGAGATTACCTCATTTTGGAGCAGAGCAGTGGGCTGACAGGTTGGTGGGGTGTCTTAGACTGCCTAGGTTTGTGAAGTCTGTGGAATCAGGTGTTTAACTCAAAATGGCTGAGGACCACCATCTGTTCCCCCACCGCCTTCCAGCAGCGTGGTGGCAAACAACTCTCTAGTGCCTGTCTCTGCTCTGAGGCCGGAGGTAACAGTTGTGAATGCACTGGACTGAACATGAAGCTGAAACGTGAAGCTGAAACGTGAAGCTGTAGAGAGCTGGGTGAGAGAATCACTGCCAGTTATGAGCCTCTCAAACAGCCTTCCTGTCTTGCCAGTGGATGTCAGCACTGATGTAGAGAATAAAAAATAAATTACCTAAAACGAAGGATGTTTACAGCTGCACCAGGAGTTCTCCAATCGGCCCCTGTTGGAAGTGGGGATGCTGCATTGCAGGGTTCCTTCCTGGGACCACGCTGAGGGTCACAGTACTGCCAAACATCCCCACACAGTCCCTCTGCCTTTGCTCTAATGTTGTGAGTGCAGCTTCTACTGACTGCCCTCTCCTGGTGTCTACATAAACCATTAAAAGAAATGCCTCACCTGCTGCAGTGGTGGGCTTGTTTGGACCCTCATGACACCATCAACAGCACACACAGGAGACTGGGTGAAAAACAACTTATGACATAGGTGAACAGTATCAAAACATTGGTGGTCTTCATTAGTTTTGTGTGGCAAGGGGAGGTTCAGCTCTGAGATGGTGCTAGTGAAGGAGCTGCTGCACTTCCACAGATAGTTTCGCATGGGGCAGAAGCTGGTGCTGGAGCACCAACATCCGCAGGGAGCTGGAGTGTGGCTGGCTGCTCCTGGGATTTTATCAGCTGAGTTACAGGGAGTGACAAGATGACATGAGTCATCCCTGCCTCTGGGAACACCGGAGTGGGAAATTCACAGGGGGCTCTGTGCCTGACTGGTAAAGTCAGTTTGTTGGAGTTTAGGCAAGATGGTCACGAATGAGGTTGGGTGGTTCCAGCACGCCGATGTGGCTGGGCTGGAGCAGGGAACAGGGGCAAGAGCAAGGCTGGCACGGGGGGAGGCACGAAGGCAGGGCTCCAACAAGGAGCTAAGCATAGGTGGGAGCAAAAACCAAAGGAGGACCACAGTCAAATGTCATCAGGATGCCCTGCTTTCTGAATTGTCCATGCAGTCTGGATTTGGTGCCCTCCTGAAATGGGAAGGGAATTATTCTCTACCAGGGAATAATGAGATGACAAGAGGGTGAATTTGTGGCTACCTGCAGAAACTCTTGTGCTGCAGTTTAAGCCAGGCCTCAGCAGAAGCTGCAGTAGTGCCCACGAAAGGAACGTGTCAGGGCAAATCATCTGACGTGAGATCTCTGCCTTCCATGAGGCCTCTGCCCCTAAGCCAGCGATGGGGCCCTGGGCTAGATGGACAGGGAGTCTGAGGCTGGCCGGTGGTATAGGAAGATTTCTGCAACAGTCAGATGGCCTTGTAATTTCACGTTCATTAACTGACCCACTGTGGATGACTCATTCAGCAACTCTCGGGGCTAGAGTGAAGATTTCTAATTTAGGGTGAGCTAAACCGCAAGCTTCAGAGGTTAAGAGTGAGTCTTGACTACAGCACGTGGAGTAGTCAAGAAAATCGCCAGCGTTGAATTGAAAACTGTGGAGAAGGCTTGCAATGGAATATAACCTGGAATCTATTTTAGCTTAAATAATAAATAAATAAATAAATAATCTAATAGCATTAACATTTTCCCCCGCTCCCTTCTCAAGTGAGGAGGTTGTGATGTGGCCAGAGTACAGGCCTGTGGAATAAATGGAGGAAAGCAAGCCCTGCTCAGAGAATGGCGGGGGATGGATCTTGGTATTTATTCTACATTTCCAGGTGCTCTTCAGTTGCCACCAGATGGCAACAGAAATCCGTTTCAGCGCAGCGGGATTCTGCAGAGACTGCTCAATTCCAGCTGCTTTCCTGGCTGAAAGGTTTGCAGGAGGTCTGCAAAACCTGCCTGCCTACCAAAAAAAAAAAAAAAAAAGAAAAGAAAAAAAAAAAAGGAAGGAACAAGCCGATGTGATTTTATCGTCACTAGGCACGTACACGTTGGCTGTTGATGAAGTCGGGTACAGTGAAGGAGTGGTGACTGGCGAGCTGAGCCTCCTCTGACAGTCGGTGGTGGGTTGTTGGTGCTGTCGGGTCCGCAGGCAGCCCTTGCTCGTGATTAAGAGGAGCATGGATGTGCCAGCCCGCACTGCAATCAACCTCTGCTGGCTATGCAGATGTGTTCTCGGTGACTCAGAAACAAAAATAGCTAGGGGTGAATTCAGGACAGGCATCGAGATGATCAGGCTTTGGGAGAGCCCCGAGGAGCACCGTAGTGGGAACCAACACAGTCCAGTTTGGGGAGGGTGACGGGAGTGCAGGGCTGCTCAGGCAGAGTCACGCAGTCACTGCTGTGGGATTTATCCTCACATCAAAATTCGTTTTCTCTGGCAGCCGCAGTCATCGTTTTGACCTCAGATGACTTGAGCATGGTTGCCATGGGAACCAGTGTGCTCTTCCCTCCATCCCATCCACTTATGTCTCTGGCAAGCCACTAGCTGTCAGTCAACTATTACAATAAATCAGCCATCCCCTCTGTGGGCTCTGCCGCTAAGCGGCAGACGGTCCTGCCTGTCCCTGCCCTCCTATTTTGCAACAGGTCACTCCTAAGAGAAGCGCTGCCAGATCCTAGCCCTGCTCCCCACTGCCCCCCAAGCACAAGCGCATTGCTTAGCAACCCCTGCCTGAGATGAGCGGGAGAGCCGGTTTCCAGGGGTAACGGGTACAGTTTTACATCATAAATAACTGTTTGGGTACCTCACGGCACACCTCATGGCCTACCCTGGCTGGGTGCCAGGGCTCGGTTCGGAAGCAAACAGCGTCAGACAGTTAAATGACCGCAGGAAACTGAGAGCCTAAAAATGTCCCTCTCATCCAGGGTTGGCAGAGGTGAGCTTGCGAAAGAGGGTTTCCCTGTAGCGCACACAGCTAATGTAGCTAATATAGCTAATTTAGCTAATTTGGAGACAGGGGGTGGCTCATCTGCTAAGTCCTGGCAACGTTACAGTCATTCAGAGAAAGCGGAAAGGAAGAGAAAGGGAGGAAGGAAGGAAGGAGAGGGAAGGAGGGGAGACTGGTGAGGGAGACAGGGAAAGAACAAGAGGGAGTGGGTGGGAGAGCTGGGGTGAGGAGAGGCAGCAGGGTGGAATGACCGGGAGGGCAGCTGGGAAGCCGCGTGATGAGCACCAGAGAGGAGAGTGGGACGCAGCCGCAGGTGGGAGGTTTGGGGAATGAGCGTGTCTTGAAATGAATGCTTACCAACGTTTAAGTACCCCAGAAAACCCATCTGAAACCTGTAGCTAAAAGCAAGATAAAGGAAACATTAAGTTGCAAAAAGATCTGGAGCTGGGAACCTTAGGAAAAATGGGACTTGGCTGCAAGTCTGCATTCCTACGGCACAGAAAGGAAATCCGGAAACTCTCTTCAATACACATGCAGCAGACATGACGTACGTTGCAGATCCCCTGCAACAAAACAGCAAGAGCTCTGCTGTAGCCAAATAATAGCGCCTTCTATATTGCACTGTCAACAGAAAAGCTGTAGGGAATTTTACAGATCTGTGCACATCTGGGGAGCAGGCCAACAAGCTCTTTACGCCGGTTAAACCCAGACCATGCATCAGTATTTCTTTAAGTACAAAAGGATACAGCAAAACAAGTAACTCTTTTTCATGCTATTTAACATTATCCACAATACATTACGGATACGTGTGCCTACGTGTTGTTTTGTAAATGATCTGGCCTTTTAGGGCTTCCTGTTTATAATTTTCGTGTAGCTTCTGCCCTCTTTTAACAGCAGCGAGGAAAGAAAATCCAGGTCACTGGAGGAAACGGTTAGGTGCCATAAGGAGACAAGAGTGTTGGAGTATATTAGTGTGCATTTAAAGACATAAAAGACCTACTAACTGACCTTAAAGTTGAATGAGTAACACAAAATAAACAGCTGGAATTTCGCTAAAATTCCCCCATTAATTCAGCCTCAAACAAGAATGCTGTGGTTCAGCTAACAGAGACGTTTTTGGTGCTCATTGGGGACCCGTTGTCTCGCAGGGCAAAGGGGAGCAATCCGGAGCACCCTCTCCCCACCGCACCTTGCCCTCTCCAGTGTCCGGGGCCCTGGGCAGCAGAGGGGAGTGCTGGAGTGGGTTGGCTCCCGTTATGCAAACCGGTTTTTGTTACCACCTGCCCTCTCCTGGGTACCAGAGGGAACCCACCCCATTCCGCTGGGAAGGTGGAATCAGGCCTCCTCGTTGTTGTCGATGTTAGCTGTTACTCAGCCCTATCTGTAACCTTTTGCCTTCATGCTTTCACTCCAGCCTTATTTTCTAGTGTCTCTTTTGTTCCCACTCTGCCTCCCTGTATGATTAGTGACAGTCCTCCCGGATCCTGGCCTCACCTTATCCGTACCTGAGAAGGAAAAGAAGTTCTTTGTTCTTCTAAAAAAAAATACTGTCTTTGACTTTGAGGCGGGAGCGATAAACGTGGAATGGGAAGCAAGCACATGTTAACATAAAGACATGCAAAGGGGAAGTATCTAAACGAGAAAAGCCATGTAATTCGCCTGAGATTGGGTAAAAAAACACCTTGTGGGTAGCTGAGTCTGAAGGGGAAAAACAAGGCTTGCATTCTGTTTAGGGTGATGAAGAAGTTGTGTAACGGAGCCTCTTTGGGGCAGAAAGGAAGGAAGAAGAGACGTATTCCAAAAGACGATGACCAGAACAAAAATGAGGAGAGACCCTTGGAAAGGATGCCAGAAAAAAACTGAGATGCCTGATAAAAACTGAGAGATATGCGAAGAAACACTGATTTCTTGCCTCAATTAGGATTTAAAGTACACCTCTTAGATTCTAACTTGATCCATTTAACATGACTTAAAGCCAGTCTGCTGTGTCCATATTAGACTGGTTAAATGACCGGATTATCCTTTGTGGCTAACATCAGATCTTAAACTCAGTCTGGATTAAGCCTGAGAAAGAGAGGAAGAGGTAGATGTTGAAAAAATGAGGCTGGAGAGGAGAAAGGTGATGGCGAAGAGATGATGCAGGAGATAACTGTTGCAAAGACAAGGGGGACGTGTAATGTGCAAGAGAGGGAATGCGGGAGATGGGCAGCGATGGGTACAGAGCACAGCACAGAAGCTTGGGGGTGGAAGGGGACCTGTCCTAGAGTATGGGGCAGATGCATGAGCGTGAGGTGAGAAGGGGAGGCTGGAGGATCCAGTTGCACATTCCCATCACGTTACCCTTCTTGGAGCTTTGGCTGCAGAGATGCTAAGGTGGAAGAGAACAGAAGAAGGGCCAGGAATTCCAGTTGCTGTGGAGGTGGGGAACAGGGGATAATGGGATTACAAAATTAGAAGGCTTGAAGTCTATTTCCAGGTCTGGCATGACTGACCCTTGTCATATGGCAAGGGCATTAAATAACTCTGACCTTTATAAACTATTGGGAATATTAGTTGCCGCTGTTGTGGTAGTTTCTCTGTGCAGTCCTTAACAGTGTGTTCTGAGTAAAGGACTTAATAACAAATCAAGGCTGACTTTGTCTTGAGAGATATTAATATGCCCAGGAAGATCCCCCTGTTCTAAGGCCTTACTGGCTACAATGGCTCATGTTGTCATTGAATCTAGCCATACTTATTTATGAGAGGAAATAAACTGGTGTTCATCTCGGTGGGATAATTATTCTGCTATGGCTATCCCTACATCCATTTTTACAGAAAATAAAAATTACCTCAATCAGTAATAAATACCCTGCTTCCAAAGCTATTTTTAGTCTGGAAAAAAGCGTAGAACTTTGAAACAACATCAGAAACAGATCATATAACTATCGAAATAACCATTCATCATGAAACAGGCTGATAAGAGATTTTTGTAACAGATCTAAGACAAGATGACTCACAGGAAAAACTACAAGAGGAATTTGTTTACACTTCTCCAAAGCTGCCCATTTGTGACCTACGCTTTAACAAATGCAAATAAAAAGTCTAAAATGATCCAATGCACAACAGAAGAATCAGAAACATTTTCTGTGCTTATTTGGGTGGGGGTGGAAGGAAGCATCGTTGAGAGAACTCAGAATGTTTTAGCATGGTCACAGGTACTGACACTCCTTGTCTGAAAGAAGGAAAACTGTCAGCCTTTTACAAAATTCATGAGCCAGAGTATCTCTGAAGCAGTCAGAATTGTTGTATACCTAAAGGCAGAGTCCTTGTCCCAGGTAGAGCAAGTGAGGACACCTGATTGCTCCAGCTGTGAACAGAAGGCAACCGGCAAGCTTTAAAGGGG
The DNA here is from genome assembly GCF_000690835.1 of Fulmarus glacialis. Taxonomy (NCBI): domain Eukaryota; kingdom Metazoa; phylum Chordata; class Aves; order Procellariiformes; family Procellariidae; genus Fulmarus; species Fulmarus glacialis. The sequence continues at coordinate 16,893 of NW_009188394.1, read as the reverse complement.
AGGAAGTGCCTGCAGTACTTCCAGGTTTTCCTGGAAACAGATGAGCTGGTGAGGTGAGAGGGATTGCACTGTGGCTAGCCTGGAGGCACCAGGGAACTGCTGCAGCCTGCTCACGCATCAAGAGCCAGCCTGGCCCCGCAGGGTCTGCGTCTTTGTCCCTCCGGCCCCTCTGTGGGAGCAGGGAAAGGACAGCAAAGCCAAGGGACCTTGCAGACCCCACGTCTGTCTGGGATCGCTGGTCTCGGGTCAGTGCTGGCATGCTGGGTCTGTTGCTGTGACAGTGAGATCCCCTCGGGAACACCTCTGCTCCAGCCTTCTGGAGGTGAGAGGGGGAGGAGGAGAGTGTAGGTGAGGGGAAAGGAAGTAAAGAACAAGTGAAAGGGCAAAGGAGAGGAGGTCCTGAAGGTCTGCTCTTGGGTTGGATCTCAGACCCAGCAGTGCTGGAGTCTGGTTTACTGTCTCCAGTGCAGCCATATCCCGGTTCCCTTGGCCCTCCATTCACCAGGACAAAGCAGTCCTGTTTGGTTAGTGCTTGTGGCTGGGCAGCAAACAGTGGCTTTCTTAGGGGACAAGTATAAAGAGATCTGTTCTTCAGAATGGGAGAAGATCTCCTGGAAGCAAAGGGTTGCAAAGTCCTGCAGATGGCACAGCTACCATGCTGTCCCACACGTAGCTCCTCCTTTTGCTGTGCTGCCTTTCACCTTCCCGTTTTCCTTGATGAAGGCAGGTGAGGCTGGTAGGCTATGTGGATGCTGGAGATCAAGCCAGGTCAGCTGAGACTGGAAGCCTGGGGGGACACCAGTATCACTGTCTCCAGAGCGGGAGGTGTTGCCCTGAGGAAAGTGCTTAGAAAGTGGGAGGGTTGCATGTCAGGGAATTAGGCAGGCAGCTGAAGAAAATGTCATAGGGCAGGTGGTGGTGGCAAAGATTTCAAATGGTAACAGAGCTCCTCCAAGAGGATTACCTGAGTGTGTAACAGAGGGATGCTGCAGGCTTTTTTTGGCTTGTGGGAGAGCTGTTGTAAGGTAGGAATGACAGAGGTGGTATCTGGGGTGAGGAGACACAGGCTTGTCTGTGTTGGATTGCTGTGTTTAGTCTCCATCCAGTTTTTCAGGTTGTAATAACTTGTGTTCACACGATTTGTGCAGTGGGTGGGATAGGTGACATACATTCTCATGTTCTCTTTGAAAGGGACTTAAATTTATTGTCACTTAAACTACTGTGGGTTCATCTTAATTTCACATTGGTGGAGGTTGACAGATTCCCAGTGGTGAGTCACAAATTGGGGTAGTTCTGGTGGGGCTCCAAAGCTGCAGGGAAATTGGGGATACAGGGAACACAGAGTGGGGGGAACACAATACTTGAATGCCATTGATTGCTGCCAGATGTTGCAGCATCTTTCCAGCTGGGGAAGAGCCAGAGTGAAGTCAGGGCAATTGTAAGATCCTCCCTGCCATGGATAAAATCCGTATCTGTTCCATGTGTCCTACTCCCACTGCTTAACATACCCCCAACTCTTGTGTACGTATGCACTTGTTCCTATTCTGATTGTGCCTCCCTGCTTAAAGGATGACAGAAAGGGGTACAGAGGCAACAGAAGTGGAGGGTAAGCTATTTCATTATGGAAACTTGCAGTAGAGCATAGGGAATAGCTTATCCGCCTTACAAGCCAGCCTCAAATGGGAATTTGGAAGAGAAAATGTCCCCATATCAGGGATTTTGCCTGTAGAGTTAACCCACTGAGGTATCTGGGACACTTTCATTGGTTTGCTGGGAATTGAAACATGACTGCCCACCAGCTGAGCATCTGACAGCGGGGGAAAGCAGAGTGGAACTGGAAAGGCTGGTGTCTGCCGGGGAACATGGGCACGGTTTATTGCCTGAAAGCCGTGCGTGCTTGTCAACCACATCCCTCTCTGGATCTCTGTAGCCTTTTTTGTACTAGAAAACAGAGGACCCAAACTGACCTCCCTGCTGTCTTCTGGGCACCCTGAAAACTGACCGACGGAAAGGGCTGTACAGGTTGAATGTCCACACCTGCTGCCTGGCAGGAGGAGACAGCTGATCTCTGCAGAGGGTACTGAACTCGTATAAACCTGCTTCAGCACAGCAGTTTACATCAGGTCCAGAAATTAGGCGACTAGGGAGCCAAAATTAGAGACAGAAAAAGATGTATGGTATTCAAGCATGTCATGTCGATTCTCTGTGACTGGGGTCAAGGTAGGTCTTTACTGCAGTACAAGCCACCAAGGTTTTGTTTAGCCTTTTGAAGGTCCCTGTGGGGAGAACAGGCCGTAGGGCTGCAAGAGTAGGTTGCATTTTTGGTATATATTCTTCAGTGTTAGTTTGGTCCTTTCTTTGACTAGGTTGTCTCCTGCCAACAACAGTTTAGGAACAATGTCACAGTACTGAGCAGCTCTTAGTCCTCTCAGTAAAAAGTAAGAATATGCTTGGGTTCACATAGGCTGTCACAACAATGCTTTCATGTTCTGTGCAGCAATATCCCAAGGGCTGTGCTCCAGCTTCTTTTGGTGCATAACACCACCCAGTGAGTGGCTTTGGTTTTCTTCCCAGTTTAGGGTGAGCGTCCTACTGGAATATGAGTTTCCCAGTCTCTTAAGCACAAAAATTTGGAGTGCAACTCTAAAGGTCATTTTCTTGTTTCTGGTCTGGGCTAGATGGACAGAATCTGACATGTGTAGGTTCCCCTGATAGCATCGGCTGTGCGCATTCCCAGCAGGCAAGTGAGGGTTTATGATCCATAACTACACTTTCTTGCTTCCCAGCAAATTATTCTATGGTGCCAGAGGCTTCAAGTAAGTAAAGGAGCATGAAATCTAGGATGAACCATGTTGAAAATGCAGCATTTGTAGTGGCTCTGTTTAGCAGACTGAGCAGCCACCTGTGTCTGCTTTTAGTCCACAGGAAGATCGTGGATTGCCTAGCTGGTGAAGCCCTGGTCTGGGTCTCTGGATATCGGGTTTGGTTTATGGCTCCATCACAGATTTTCTCTTGGGTCAAACCATGTAATCACTACACACTTGGTTCCCAAATCAGCAAACAGAGTTAATACTAATTCTTTCCCTTATATATGTAGGTGTTGAGATGAATCTTCCAGACATGGCTATCTCTTACTGTTTATATACAGTGCTTTCTGCAGTGTCATCCTGATTTAAGCTGGACCTTTTAGGAGGACTAATTAGTCCTATTGGTAAACCATCCCTAGCTGGCTCCAGGCTCTGAAGACCATGTCATGAGTAGTTTCATTTGTTGGTTTCTGCAACATTCTGAGCTCTGTGGGGTAAACTCTGGAAGAATTGGGGGAGTGGCTGCCATGGGGAAGTAATTCCAGATCTTACACTGAGCCTGGCACAGAATGGGATGGGATGCAGGGAGGCTTGGGTCTGCTGTGTGAACATCTGTTTGTCTCAGATAATGGCAACAGTGGTCAGACATATATTTTACTACTACATTTCACCCCACAGTTCAAGGTGTTCCCAGAAACCTTGTATCAACACTTTAATAGGAATCAGTTGCAGATAAATATGTTATTTATGGAGTTTTGAGCTTCACTGCATTTTTAGGTCAGTTCAGGATTTAGGGTCTCATGTGACTAGCACATTGTCCTCTCTGTCTCTGATCCAGTGATTCTTCTGAAAGGCTGAAGAATGTGTTATCTGATAAGTCTTTGGACCTGTTAAAGGTGGTTTGGCTCAGGGTCCCAAATTCCCAGGGAAACCTGAACTCTTGGCATAGGTTAGGCTGAATGGTTGTGGTGCCCTGTGCCTTTGTGATACAAAGAGCTGCACAGAGCCCACACCTAACATCAGGGATAGTGCAGGAGATATTTCTTGACCAAGAGAAACTTTGAAGACCTGAAAATTACTGAGTCACTGAAGTAGTGGGCTTTCAACTGAAAAGAAAATCCTCCTGTGGGCAGTGGAGGAATCCTGCACATGTTCTGTCCCCATTGCTCCGTGCTGCACTAATTGCTTCACTTCACACAAAGATGCTGCAAGAACATCCTTCCCTTACACTGTCATGCAACTTGTACCCAATTACTTTCTGAAAGTCGGAAGAGTATTGCCTACTAGAAAGAGATATGTTTCTGTATCAGCTGTCTCTGTTTCTATTTCTCCTTTTCTTCATTTTTATTATGTTCTTGTCCTTTTTTTCACAAATATATTTCTTTTGCACAGCTATTTCTTTCTTACATTGTCTTAACCCGTATCTTGTTTTTCTCTCACTTTTTTTCCCTGTTCTTTCATTTTCTGTAAGACAGATATCCTTATTTTTTGCTTCAATTCTTCATCCCTTTTTCCATTTCTCTGTCTCAGTCACTGTGCTACCACGAGAAGATCTACAAAAACAGATGAGAGTTAAAATTGGAGAAAAGGAGTGCTAGAGTAGCTGTAGTGTCAGGACACTGGCTGGAGATAAGAAGTAGGTGTAAACAAGCTGTACCCCACCACCACCTATGCACACAACATCCTCCCTTGAGAGAGGTTCCCAGGCCCACATCAATGTCTGTCATAGTTCACCTGCCCTTTGTTCAGCTGCTTGTTCTACAAACAGGTAGTGTAGTGCTTGTTATTTAAGACAGACTTCAATACAGGGGCTTATGAATCCAAAGGGGAATATAGGCAGCATTTAGGCAACTACACCTAAAAAACCTGTTCCCCAAAAACCACGCTCGGTGGCTGTCATTGCTTTATTTCTGAAAATACTGTTTGCATCCCTACTAGATCAGACATGACATGCAATGCAGTGGTGATTAGTGTGTTTTTGTAAAAAAGCCTCCTTGGGAAGCCCTTCTCGCCACTGAAGGCAACTGGAGTGGTGGAGGCCCTGAGAAGTTAGCGATTGCAAATTCTGGGTCAGGCAGTGGGACACATCCCCATACAAAGAATAATTAAGGATGCATTGGATATGAGGCACAAGGCAGCGTGATTCCTACCTTACCTGGCATAGGTACAGAGAGCAGGTGATCTCGGCTTCTAGTCTTTGCTCCACTCATTTTTTCACCATGAGCATGTTTGAATTTATTAGGTAGAACATACGTATATTTTAAGGACTACCAGAGTTATGAGACCTAATCAGGCATTCAGAGCAGCATGGTGAGTGGGTTTGTCCTCCAATAGCAACTTGTGGATCCATGAACACCATGTCTAGGAACATAGAAAAAGGGTCCCTTAATGGAGAAGCTGAACACAGGTCTCATGCTCTGGGGTATTGCACTAACCATAGAGCTACTCTGTCAATGGAGAGAAAGAGCAGGTTCTTTAGTAGCTGCTTTTTTAGAAGTAGAGAGAGGGGTGAACGCAGGTTCAGAAAGGCACAGGTTGCAAGTCCCTTCTGAAGGGAGACACCTCCCAGGAGTGCTGAGTACAGCAACATAGCCAGGAGAGTGCTGGGCTTTACTGTTTTCCTCTGTGCCATTTTGCATTACAGCTCCCCTGGCTGCTGGCTTTTTGGATCCATAGTAGCAATATTCATCTCTCCTTCCGGGCTTTTGGTTTCCATTTAGGGGACTGAGAAAGTGCTTATGCTGCAGTGCTCAGCATTGTGGCATCTCAGTCTGGGATCTACTTTTAGTCTCAGTTTGTCTCAGTTCTGCATCTGAAAAAGGCTCTTTCCTCCTTTCAGTGGGGTGCTGTGAAAAATCAAGGCTGTGAGGTGTCCAGGTCCTACAGTGCTGCAGAAGTGCTGTATATGCATATGTGCCTCATGGATGGGGGGGGCGTGCAATTATTTTGAAGCATATTTTGAAGCACTTGACATATTGTTCTGCGATCCCCTGAAGATTGAGGATCTGGCAAGATACTGCTCTATTCTGTGTCTGGTTCCAACTGGCCGTACCAGAAGCAGGAATAACCTAGCAGTCCTTCAGCTGGGGACATTTGACTCAAAGGCACAGTCCCTGACATCACACCTAAATTCCTGTGCTCAGTCTTACTTAGCCAGGTCCTCTTTGGTTTTGGCATTTCTTTTATTTCTACCCCCTACATTCATCTACTGTATTTCTGAGTGGAGGGGGCGTGGATGTCTCTATGGGAGATGTCTGCTCCTGGCTCTTCTGAAAAATCTCATTCTGTTACGTCTGTCCCCTCACTCTCTCCATTGCCAAGGAGATTCAGTTTGCCAGGGAGGATGTCTGTCAGACTGACTGCTGTGAGGTATTCACTTCTTTAGAAATTCAACTGCTTAGGGATTGCAGGGCTGAGATATGCACATATGTATGTGTGAGTGTGCGTGTGCACGCCTAGGTGAGTCAGAAGTGAGGATTACTGAGAGGGACTCCGTAGTATACTGTGGGAAGGCAAAGACAAGGAGCATCATTGCAGCCTAGAGGAACACATGAGCGGCGCGCAGGACCAAGGGCCTCTGCAGAGCGGGCTGAGCACAGGGACAATGACGCTGAATATGCTCCAGCTGTCTAAAAAAGCAGCAGTCACTCACCATATCAATCCCCTTCAATCCTCATGTTTCTGAGGCTTCCACGTGTGGTACTGGCTGCATCTGCCAAAAAGCCTGCTTTACCTGGCCTCCCTCCCTCCCTCCTGCCTGGCACTGGCGCAGCTGATAGCAGGACTGCTGCACTCGCCCTGCGTGCTGAGGACGTGAGAGACCGCACGAGGATGCAGCCCAGCTCCCTCCAGCCACCTCCTGTCTCCCAAAAGGCTGATGGCTCTAATCAAGGACAGAGGAGGGCAGCTCCCCACCCCCATTCATGCTTTTAACCCTGTGGTGACCATAGCATCCTTTCCCAAGGGACTTTGGGACAGAAATGAGGGAAGAACAGCTGCAGAGTACAGCTGGGAGAGGAACGGGAAGGCACAGGCAGTGAAAAATGATGAGGGAAGGAGTGATGAGAGGAAGCGCGGCTGTGGAAAGGAGGAGCCACTGATGAGTAGCAGGGCGAAGAGGCAATACATGACAAGGCGGGAGTGTACAGAAGGACATACATTGCTCGGAAACTGGCACAGCAATAGGAAAAGGACAGATGGAGAAACCACAAAGGGATCGAAGGAGACATGAAGAAAGAGAAAGAAGGGAAAAAGAAGAGACATGGCCTGACAGGGAGAAGGCACAAATACAGGAGGTGCCAAGAGCTGGCTAGAGGAGGGTTATGTGACATGCCAAAACCCAGGCACCCAGCCAGTGGGCACAAACATGGCCTCTGGCCCTGCCTAGGGCAGAGTTTTGTAGAAGGGGAACTACTGATGTTTAAAAATGCTGCTTAGTGGGGAGAAGACCACTGGCTGAAGAAACCAGGTTTAAAGATGGGATGGATCCCTCGGTCTTTCCCTTGTGCGTGGTATGTCCCCTTGTTAGCACTCTTGTAGCTCTGTTAGCAGCCAGGGTTAATGGACTGGCCAGCATGTAGTCCCTGCACTATGGCTCCTTGCGATCCTAGACCTGCCATCTCATTTCTTTAGTTTAATTTCTGAGCTGGGGAATGGCCAGCTCTACTTATCTGTGTTGCTCTTCCTCATGCATTCAGCCTCTGCTTTCCCAGGTCCATTTCCCCATACTCACATTGTTTGCAGAGCGATAACAGACTTGGCAGGAGAGCTAATTCAGGAGTATAATCTCTTTCAAACAAAGTGCACCCTGTTCCCACCTGGTCAATTAAACTGGAACAAATCTGTGCAGAAGCACTGACCTGAGGCCAAGCACTTTCCCTCCTGGAAAGACGTGTGATGGCTTCCCCTGTGAACACCACCTCAGCCCTACCTGGAGCTGTGGGATGGACAGCTCGTCCCCGCTGTCCACTGCCTGTCTGCTCAGGCAGACCACAGCAGGGTCAGAGCCAACTGTGATGGTGTTTTCTGTGCGACACATACCTGTACAGTCTGCCCCAATCCCTTGAAGGAATGACTCCAAGAGTGAAGCTCCTTATGGAACAAGTAGATGCTTTATGAAGCTGTTGCCACAATAGACCAAAAGCCACAGAGCAGTGCTGAGCCTGTGTCCTCCCAGCTGTCCCGCAATGTGTGTTATCTCTGGGGAACTCAGATCTGAAGCTTCTCAGTACTGAAGATATTTAAACCATCTCTGCCTCTAAGCCTATTCTTGAAGGAGTCCCTGACCTCTCAGCAGCTGGCCTGTTCCTTACTGAGAAACAGGGCCACAGCGAGAGCTGTTTTGGAGCAAACAAAGTATTTTGAGGGGAGGACTCTCGCTAGAGTAACGTGGATTGGAAGGAGGGAGCTGTGCAGCCAGGACTGTGGCCTCTCCAGTTTCCAAAGCTTTCTCTGGGAGAAGCCTGGGACAGAGCAGCCACGGCTTCTGTGCAATTCCTCTGCTGGGAGTTGCCACTGGGGAGTACCAAGGACCTCTCTTTACACTTAAGTGTAAAGCAAAGGGTAGCTGTGCAGAATAGCAGGTATGGCCTACCCTGTTGCAAATGGTGATGTAAAATATTAAAAGTATTGCCCTTCACATCTTGTTGGAAAAGTACAGATTTCTTTTGAGGATTTGGTCAATAGTGTTAAGTTTCTTAATGCTTTCAACAAAACTCTTTTATCTCTACTGTTCAAGCTTTCTCTTTTTCCGGGTTTTGAGACCTTATCACTGCAAAGAGTGATGTTTTTTGCACAACAAAATACTAAGAAAAAACCCTCCTTTATTACCTATAGAAGTTTCCGTGTAGGATTTTATTTTGTTTTTATTTTTGTTAATGTGAATGCTAATGTGAGTGTGAAAGTTAATGTTTGGTTTTGGACAAACTGTGCCCAGTAGAAATAAACAATAAAAATACAGGCTTTCAAATAGGGAACAGGTGAATACTGGTACACAGAAATGCATTCATATAAGCAAACATAGCAGATACATGAATGCAGGCAAGCACAGATATGCAAACACAAACAAAAATACAGCTATATATTCTGTATACATTCATATGAACACGTGCGTATGTACATACCTTTGTATGTACGAAGTAGCATGTGTGCAAATATCTTTAGATATTTAAATGTATGCTCAGAAATAAAAACATGTGCATATATATATGGACATAAAGTAATATACATGTACACATTTTAATATTATGAATTCATGCACTGCTAATCTCACACATGCTGGTATTTGTACAGGCACGCAATAGCACACATTACATATCTGTTTATGTATCAGAACATAAAGTTACTCAGATATGAACATTTTATATAGAAATGCGAGTGTAATACAGACCCCGGAGAATCCTCCACCTGCCCACAGAGGCACACCTAGAAACATAGAATCATAAAATCATTAAGGTTGGAAAAGACCGCTGAGATCATCGAGTCCAACCGTCAACCCAACACCACCATGCCCACTAAACCATGTCCCTAAGCACCTCATCTACACGTCTTTTAAATACTTCCAGGGTTGGTGACTCCACCACTTCCCTGGGCAGCCTGTTCCAAGGCCTGACCACTCTTTCAGTAAAGAATTTTTCCCTTATGTCCAACCTAAACCTCCCTTGGCGCAACCTAAGCAGCTGGGTACACAGCATCCTTGCACAGCTAAGCTAGCTGAATGTAACCACTCTAGTTTTCAAAAAGATGAGGAGGGCCACGGGCAAGCAGATACACGTGTGTGTGGGAGTGGAAGTGAGCCGTGAAAGGGTGCGGGAGCGATCCTGAGGGAGGACGAAGGGTGTGTGGAGCACCCAGAGGGAGCAATGCAAGAGCCAGACAGGTTTGCATGAGCAGGGCGGCATCACTGGAAGGTGAGGAAGGGGGCTGGGGAAGAGACAGAGCACATAAATTGGGAAATGCATGGTCTTCCCCTGAAAGAAGTCTGTATAAAATGAGGAAGCGGCTTAGAGGAGATGCCCACCCTGGCTTGCTGGCACCCTGTTTCCAAGGGGGAGCGGGGCAGAACTGCCAGGATGGGATGATGAGGCTGCATGCCGGGATTCCTCCTGTCCTCTTTCTGCCAGCTGACCCTGCTGGCAATGCAGAGCGAGACTGGCTGCATAAGGCAGTTCTTCCCAAAGATGGGTTTAATCTTATCTTTCCTCATCTGCTCCACCTGGATCTCAGCACAGGAGCCGTGTGCGGTGTTTTGGAGTGCTCTTCACATTGCCCTCTTTCTTGTCCTGCGTGGGCTGGTCCTTGTGCTCCTTGCTACTGAGCAGCAAGCGTGGGGTGGTGTACATGGAGGGGGAGAGAGAAGCACTGTCACAGGGCCGCTCAGAGCATCTCTTGCTGGGAGAGGAGTGATAAACCCCTGTGCACTAGACTGGCTTAGCTATTGTTGACCCACGAGGTGCAACAAGCCCGCACAGGGAGGGGGAGAGGCTCAAATCCTGCTGCCGGAGTGTTTCCAGCTCAACAGCAGCTGATTTTAGATTACAGCAGCGAGGGGAGCAGAGATGGGTCAGCCAGGGGCTTTGTTTCTTTCCTGTGAATCCTGCTGCTGTAATCACATGTGATCTCAGTGAGCCGTTTTCACAGTCTCTGCTCTCTCTCCCACCCCAGGCTACAGCCCTTCATGCCATTGCTGGAAACCGTAGTGTGATTCGGGCCGGGTACCTGGGAGCAGAACGTGGCTCAATGAGAAATGTCCCCAGAAGTGGTGTTTGTGAATCTGCAGCTCTGCTTGTGCCCTGTTATGTGTCAGTGGGTTTCTGTGTCTGAGATGCTGTGTCAATATATGTATGTCTAATGTGTGTATTTGCTGGGGAGTGTGTATGTATAGTGGGTGGGTTCGACTCTGCATACTGTATGTGTATGTGTTGGCTGTGCATGTAGTTTTCTCTTACGAATGTTGGGGTGTGAGAAGTATGCTTAAATGGGGACATGAGATAAGGTAGGTTACACTGGTGAAACACCTCCACCCCATGGCATGGTGTGCAGGCCCAGACTGGCTCCATGTGCCAGCAGGCAGCATGCCCCAGCACCTATTGCACGGGTGCTGGATTGACCAGGCTAGGCACAAAATGCTGCTGTGAGGAAGCCTATGCTTTCTGGTCGGTATCTGTATGACTGAAACACTGCAGCTGGTTAAGCAGCTAGAGAACGTTGCCTAGCTGAATTCATCAAACTTCCCATCATCCTTTCGTCGGGCTGGCGCGGTGCCCCGCACGTACCCAAGAGGGATTCTTTTTATGTCTTCCAGAGAAAAATTGTTTCCCCTCCTTAAGAAATAACGCTTTTTCCATCTGAATGTAGTACTTTCTTGAGAAATATGAAATAAAGATTAGTTCTGTGAAGACTCATCAAAAACAACCCACTCCTTATGCATGTGCTGTTCAGCCCTTGGGAAAAGGAGGGTCATCTGAGGCCTCAGCTGAACGGCAACCCTAATTCCCGCCATCCCATACCTTCTGTTCCTCTCCAGGCCTCTTCGTGAACCGACCCCCAGCCCAACCACTCTCCTGAACCGGGTGTATTTTCCTATTGCTATGCTGCCACTCAGGACTTTGCTAGGAAATTCTCTTTGTAATTTTACTCCTCGGTACAATTTTTTTTGGTTGGTGGTTTTTAATTGCACTTCTTAGTTGCTGATGGTTTTTAATTGAACTTCATTAGCCTGGTTGCCCTTCAAATTCAGTTTCTTACTCAGGGTGGAGAAAACCACGGCGAGATGCAGTGGCTGATACATAAAAAAAACCTCACAAGAGAGATTTTGGCCAAAGCCTCTCGCTCCTGCCCTGCAGCCTCCTGCTAGCTCACCCCTGAGCTCCCAACATGGCTCTGCTGGTGCCTCCACCTCCCCAGCCGCTGCAACATCCCAGTCCGGGACTGGGACAGGGGCTTAGGGGCAGTTTCGGATGTAGTTCACCTGTTGCCTGCACGTTCCAGAGAAAAGGAGGCAGAAACTGAGAGAGATCGTAAGAAGGGCAGCTGCTTATGGAAACAACATATTTACAGCATTCTCCATGAGTCGCATGCACATACTTCATTATTGCTATTCTTAAATGTGGACCAACGTTAGAATAAAACAAAATAAATAGATAGCACAAGAAAAAGGCAAATGCACAGATATATAGCTCCTCTTTTTGCTAGAAAGCCCGGTTGCCCAGGCAACATCAATCAGAAAAAAGTAGGTTTGTGGCCTAGTTGCTGGGCAGGAGTCTTTTTCCAATTAGAGCAAAAGAAGAGGACAAGGCCTGAAGTGTTATGGGAAGCGGGACTAGGAAGCCTTAGATGACTTTCTGGGGGTTGTCACAACTCTGGCATAGCACCGAGATAGGTACAGGAAACAGAATTTTCAATATGATGCTACTGCTTGTGGTTTACTCTCCAGCATGTTGGTTTCTGCAGAACTATTCTTTTTTTTTATGAAGGTTACTTCCCCTTTGCAAGTGATTGTTAAAGTATTAAAAACTTTTGACTTCAGTCATTTGATTAATCGACTAGGTTAATTAGGAATGTTTTCAGAGACATTAGCTCCAACCTTCACCATGGTAGAGGGCAGAGGTTAAAGGCGACTTTAGTTTAATGCCATGATCTCTCCAGTGCTGTGTCCGTGCTCTCCTAGTTGGGTAATTCTGCAATTTCCTCCTGTACCTCTCTCTGTTCATCTTTTCTATCTGTTTGCTTGTTACCGCTTTTCCTCTGGTACTTTGCTGCTGCCTTTACCTTCCTTTTCTCTTTTAGTCCTCTGCCTTGCCCTTCTAATCTGTTTTAGTGCTTGCTTTCTTCGCCTCATTATGCCTTTTCCTCTCTTTTTGTTTTTGCCTTCTGTCTCTCCATTGGTTCTCTTCTCACTCTCTTAACCTCCTGTTGTCTACAGGCCAACCTACTCCCCACCCATCATCTTGTTTCTCTTTTATCTTTCCTCCTTTTTCCGCTCCTTCTCAGCTCCTCTCAACAATGGAAGTTACTCATGGCTTGTGGGGGAAGCATCTGGCCCATGCTGGCTTTCATTCTCTCTCCTTTGTTCTGAGTGCTCTTTTGTTATAAACACAACAAACAGAAAAGCACAAAATCATCTCTCAAGGCAAACACTGCATAATAATCCTCCTTGTCCCTGTTCCTCTTATCTCTGAAGAATTTGTTCTCCAGGCAAAATAATAAGAAACATAGAAAGGATTCACTAAAGTTGGAGGGGGAAGAGAGAGGCTGGAAAGAGCTTCATCGTACGGGGCAGCACCGCCAAACTGCAAGTTGGGCAGGTATGACAAAGCAGCTAGTGTAAGGTGAAATATAGTTTGCCAGGAGCTTGGACAGCAGAGTGATGACTCTGTGGTTGATCAGTCCTTGTTGATCAGTCTCTGTTCCCATGAGGTTGTGGAGGCATGGACAGGATCAAAAAAAAATTTTTTTTTTTTAGCACTCAATTTCTTGTGCCTTCTCCCCATTTGTCCCCTGAGCCAAGGCCTTGTGTATATGAAATGTGTTTGCCAGAGAACTGTACCTGTTGGAGCTCCACTGACGTTCTCAAAAAGCCACAGTGAGGTGTCTCTGTGGGGTCACTTGCCAGCTCCAGCCTCTGGGAAAAATTAAGATAAGAACAGGCTTGCCTGTTGTTGGGGCTCTTGCTTAATGCTAAGCAGGTATTTTCTGATTAAAACAGCTTTCCTCAGAAAATGTAAGTTCCCTGGAAATGAAACATTAGTTGGCATGCACTAGTTTAGACATGCAAATGTTCTCAAAGCTAAAAAGAAAAAAAGCTTGTTAAGCAAAAGATGAGCCTTTCCCAACCCCCATAGCGCCATGGTTAGGATTCTGGTGTTTAATGTGGGGCAGCCAGCATCAAGTTCTACCCGGGGCCGGTTCTGCCTGGACCTTCCCTTAGAAATCTTATGTCTGGCTGGCCACTGGCAACCTGCAGTGGGCCTCCATCCTAGTGCAGTTAATGCACTTTGCATAATACACAAGTATCATATTCACAAAAAGTCTAGGTGGATAGTTTTAGTTGGTGCAGTATCAGGTAGCTCTGCTAAGGAGGTATTAAGGTACTTCCCCCAACAGCTGATCTTCAGAAGAATTATCTGTGATGTGGGAGGTAGGTGTGTGTCTTAGGACAGAAACAAAACTGATATTTAGGAGGAACAGGCTGTGATGCAAACTTCAAATTTAAATATTTGAGCAGCAGCAGATGAATGCAGATGGGACAAAACTAACTGAAACAGGAGGGTGGGCTATTTTGCCCACATTCCTTAGGGAAATTTGGTTTTCGGTGATGCATTTTGAGTTTGTGTCTCTTTCTTACTGCTGTTTACTCCACCAGCTCTGTAAAGATAAGGCAGTGCCACCCACTGTGTTCTGCATCATGTGTTAGAGATTTAAGTTTCAGCTAAACTCTTATTGCTTCTAAGTTGGACTGGTAGCTGTGTGTGTATTTAATCTAATCTTGAAGTTTGGATTGCTCAGCACTTACAACAGAGTCATGTGGGTCAAGAATAAACTAGGAATGAGGCCATTTCAGAAGAATGCTTTGCCCAGTCTGAAGATTGCCTCTGAAACTTGGGTATGCTTACAGCCTCCCCAAATATGGCAGCTTCCCACACTAACCAGTAAATGAATATTTCCAGAGCTAATGCCAGGGTTTGAGACAGCTGGGTGATCAGATTCAAGGTGGAGTTTGCTATGCTTGCAAACAAATGGAAAATAAGCTAGGAAAAAGAAAAATAAATGTGAGCCAAGATTAGTCAAACAAAGAGTATTAGGGAATTAGGGCTGGATCCGGCAGCCTTATGGAGGCAAGGCTCTTGCTCCCAGGTGCAACCAGTAGCAAGGCTGAGCATGTATTCCCTGTACGCACATGCATAAAAACACACATGTACGCCACATATATACGCATATATACACGGCCACCACACAGATCTACACAGACACACAGACCATTTACACAAACACAAACAGCACCAATGGCCTCATCCTGTTCTCCTCCCAGACTGAGCAGAATGGAGGCCCAATAGCGAGAAATATACATATATATATACATATATACACGTGTATAAGGTGGATCCTCAAAGGAGCTGGGCTCAGACATTCAGTCTGCCCCCGGATCCCAGTCTCCCCAGTTGCTGGTACCTGGGCATATGAGACCGCAAGGCTGCAGCCCCACTCCTGTTGCTGGTACAGACCCCATCACTCACACACACACACTGGTCCCTCCAGTAGCCAACGTGCCATGGCCTCATTCTTAGAGACAAGACACCAGTGGGTCTCACCACTATAGAGCCCCGGCAGCTGCCTGGGACTGTTCTGGTCCCTCCGATCGGCAGCTTCTCCCTTACAGACAGCCCCTGGCTCCCAGGCCACTTCACCTGCTTGCCAGCTGGTCCGGCTCGATCTTCATTAGTGCCGCACACCCGCACCTGCACACCCGCACTCGCTGCACCATGGGCACACGGGCCTGTGACCTGGCACTCAGACCCCCATACACGCCATCCTACCTCACCCAGGAAAAGAATTAGAAATAGAAGATAATACCAAGATAGGCAAGACCGTGCTGATCAACTGCAGGGCAAGGCTGGACAAGCGTACTGGCCAGCCAACAGTTTACACGCAACTGGCCCTTTTTTCTCCCTATCCCCCCCTTCCCCGCCTTTGATTCCTCCCCTAAACATCCCATAGTAAGTCCTGTGCAATCCCAAAATGCTCTTCCCCTGCATCCTGTAATGTGTCCGTCCCTCCCCCAGCCTGAAAGGTGCTCCAGCCGTTGACTCTTCGTGATGGGTTTCACACCTGGACAATGGGGCTGATGGCTCTCCTGGGACAGCCCGGGGAGGGGCGGGCCCAGGCAGGGTGTCTCTTCCTCCGAGCCCTTAATTTGGGTTGCCACCCGCCATTGTACCCCTGTGCCCCTCCGGGTGTGTGAAAATGGGGCCTTTGATGTGTTTTTTTTGGGCCTGGGGAGCAGCTGGGGCAAGGTGTTATTTGGGCTCCTCCTCCTGCCGTTGTCTCTCTGTGCTCCTTTGTGGGCGTGCGGACCTGCCTGTATCACATAGCCTAAGAAAGAGGAGTGCGCAGGCTTCCCTCGTCCTTCTACACAACTGTTTTTCTGTCGGGAATAATATTTTAACACCCCCCACATAAATACCCGTGAAGGGAGTGAGGGAAAGTGTCACCCCATTTGACCGGTTAATTTCCAGTTATGTGTGGTCAGCTGACCACGCCAAATAAACAGCAGAAGTGAAATTAAAATGTGATCGTTCCAGTTCCCCAGAATCTGGTGACGGAACTGATTGATGGCTGGTCCCAAGATAATTTTCCTAACGACGAGAAAACGGTGTAAGTCAGCTTTCTCCCCCCGCCCTTGCCCCCAGCCCCAGCTCTGAGCTGTTGCCGTTTTCTGGAGTCAAAATGCTTGGCAGATTCTTAATTCAGTGGAGACTTTTATTGTTTGACAGCGGTTTTGCCCGAGATTCAAAGCACAGCTCTTCATGGCTCTCCTGGAAGAGTTTGGCAATTCTTTGACCCGAGGGGTGAACAGCAAATGACTATGAAGCACAGTGGCGCAGTTTGATTGAAAGGGTAGAAGTTTAGGACTAATTGCAGCTGCAGGGTCACAACTTCAGCTTTGCCCCCCTAGGTTCTAGCTTTGTAGAAAAAACGTATTACAAAAAACCAAACCAAAACAAAACCAAAAACACAAAACAACCAACCAAACAGAAAATCCCCCAAACCCAGTTATCCAGGACTGTGCCTCATCCACAGCTTTGGGAGGTGGGAAGAGCATCGGTGGAGCACGGCATTTGCCACAGGCTTCCGCCGGTGCTGTTTGCGCGGCCGCCTGCCCCCGCGGCTGCCCGCCGCCCTGTTTAAACTAGAGATGGAAAACAGCTTTACGTCCCGCGGCTCCCTTCACGCAAATCACCAGCGTTCTATCATTAGCTAACATTTGCCTGGCACCAAAAGCGTGGTAGACACTTCTCCTCCACGCTCTGTGCCCTTTCCCCGAGGCCCTCGCCGGAGCTGAGCAGCCGGAGCCGCGGCCTGCACCCCG